>NC_053166.1:22570709-22723209 GCF_016835505.1 Polypterus senegalus | reverse complement strand
TGTTTTCCTGCTAAGTTTCCACTGTGGGCTCCGGTTCCTTCCAAAGAAATGCAGAGCTGGGGATTTGGTACCACTAAAATGACTCCAGTGTATGTGTGTGCTTGTATTCACCTTGCGATGAGCTGAGGTCCCGTCCAGGGATTGTTTCTGCCTCCTGCCCAATGCTTGCTGGAATGGACACATCCTTGAATTTAATCATTTAAACATCCTTTTCAGAAATATTGCGGTAAGGTGTCATCGGAATTTAATGGGTGTTCCAGACAATTCACAACACAGCAACGCCGAACCTGTTCTCAGCTTGATATCTCACACTGCCACCTGCTTGATTCCTTCAGATTTACGTAAAGTACGCGTGCAAGTATAAACAGTACCACACTTGCCTAGCAGGAGCGTCCGCTGCAGCATGTGTCGCGGCACGTGGAGTATAAACCTGGCCTTACCTGGCAGCTCTATCCTTAGCACCCTTCTCCCAATATACTCAGCATCTCTCCTCTGTAACTGTCCAAACCAGTGCAATCTCGCCTCTCTGACTTTGTCTCCTAACTCTGCCACCACTAGTTCTGTCTCCTGTTTTTTGGTCACCTATCACTAAAAGTTTCCGGGTTGGGGGCAAAAAAAAAAATTACTCCAAGGCATCTTTTATTTGCAACGAATCTGACTGACCCATCACTTGCTCCAGATTTCTGTTCGACTTGCACCCTTTTGAGAATGTTTTCCCAGCAGCTGCCGTTAAAGGGAGTAACGTGGCTTGACATACAGCTGAAAACATTTCATTCTGAAGCTCTACAGAAGCTTGTGTGACATAAATCTAAATCAGTTGTAAGAAAGTGCAGTGGGGGAAGACGCTCAAGTATAAAGGAAACTAAACTCTTGCCTGCTGCACAAGCAATGACTAGGTCATAACTCAGCTGTCCTAGTTATAGGAAGCCATTCGTGGTGACATTAGCCAGGAAGACTGCGTTTGAACTGGTACTGCATTAAACTGATGGAAGCAAACATTACACATGGGCACATTCTGACTGTGGGCTGCATTTTTTTTTCCATTTGAGTAAATTTACAGTACATTATGGGGGGGGGGGAGAATCAGACTTCAACCAAATTCAATAATCTAATCTCTAATTAGAAATGTCCATTTCTTACTGTAGTGATGTTCCTTTTCAAAGTGGAATTATATGATGAAGTGCCTTTTAAATAATGAATTGTTCCAGGGGCCAGGGGAAAAAATGGGCAAGGCAGTTGATATGACTCAGAATTATGGAGAAAATGAGAAGTACCAGTATACAGTTACAACTAGTTGTCATACTAGTTGTAATAAAAAAAAAAAGTTTCCTGAGCTTCAGGTGACACAGGAGGGTCACTTTACTAACCAAACTACTGTGGCTCAGCACTGTAATGATAATAATCATTTACCATTACTAATGGGTGTGATACAGTATAGTAAATGAGATTTAGTAATCAAAAGGCACGATTCTCCTTTTGTATTTTTTTTACATTTAATTTTAGTTCATAAAGCAGTTTTCAACAGATTTGGAATGCAGTGACAAAGGTGAAATTATTTATTTTATGTATAAATAACTGAATTTCTTATATGCATATGTGAAGTAAAAGGATCCAAGACAATTGACAGTTAAAGTGATAGCCTAGGACTGTAGTGCTCTCTTTATTTCTTCAACAACATTAGCACGAGGCACATTTTCCTGCAGAAAGATGGGGGAAAAAAAGAATATACACCATTAGAACATTTTAACAGATTGGGAGAAATTAAGTAAAATTGAAATACTGTATATATAATGTGAGTTTGAGCCACATGGCAGGGTAACAAGTCTTAAGTTGGGTTTTTGTATTAGACTTGCTTGAACCATATTAAATATTATACATATACACACACATTATATATTATATAATATATATCATATACACACACATATATACAGTGGCTTGCAAAAGTATTCAGCCCCCTTGAACTTTTCCACATTTTGTCACATTACAGCCACAAACATGAATCAATTTTATTGGAATTCCACGTGAAAGACCAATACAAAGTGGTGTACACTTGAGAAGTGGAACGAAAATCATACATGATTCCAAACATTTTTTACAAATAAATAACTGCAAAGTGGGGTGTGCGTAATTATTCAGCCCACTTTGGTCTGAGTGCAGTCAGTTGCCCTTAGACATTGCCTGATGAGTGCTAATGACTAAATAGAGTGCACCTGTGTGTAATCTAATGTCAGTACAAATACAGCTGCTCTGTGACGGCCTCAGGGGTTGTTTAAGAGAATATTGGGAGCAACAACACCATGAAGTCCAAAGAACACACCAGACAGGTCAGGGATAAAGTTATTGAGAAATTTAAAGCAGGCTTAGGCTACAAAAAGATTTCCAAAGCCTTGAACACACATACGTATGTGTGTGTGTATATATATATATATATATATATATATATATATATATATATACACACACACACACACATACATATATATATATATATATATACACACACACACATATATATATATACACATATATATACACATACATACACATATATATACATATACACATATACATATACACATATACATACACATATACATACACATATATATACATATATATATATATATACAGTGGTGTGAAAAACTATTTGCCCCCTTCCTGATTTCTTATTCTTTTGCATGTTTGTCACACAAGATGTTTCTGATCATCAAACACATTTAACCATTAGTCAAATATAACACAAGTAAACAGAAAATGCAGTTTTTAAATGATGGTTTTATTATTTAGGAGAAAAAATCCAAACCTACATGGCCCTGTGGGAAAAAGTAATTGCCCCCTGAACCTAATAACTGGTTGGGCCACCCTTAGCAGCAATAACTGCAATCAAGCGTTTGCGATAACTTGCAATGAGTCTTTTACAACGCTCTGGAGGAATTTTGGCCCACTCAGTTTTGCAGAATTGTTGTAATTCAGCTTTATTTGAGGGTTTTCTAGCATGAACCACCTTTTTAAGGTCATGCCATAGCATCTCAATTGGATTCCGGTCAGGACTTTGGCTAGGCCACTCCAAAGTCTTCATTTTGTTTTTCTTCAGCCATTCAGAGGTGGATTTGCTGGTGTATTTTGGGTCATTGTCCTATTGCAGCACCCAAGATCGCTTCAGCTTGAGTTGACGAACAGATGGCCAGACATTCTCCTTCAGGATTTTTTGGTAGACAGTAGAATTCATGGTTCCATCTATCACAGCAAGCCTTCCAGGTCCTGAAGCAGCAAAACAACCCCAGACCATCACACTACCACCACCATATTTTACTGTTGGTATGATGTTCTTTTTCTGAAATGCTGTGTTCCTTTTACGCCAGATGTAACGGACATTTGCCTTCCAAAAAGTTCAACTTTTGTCTCATCAGTCCACAAGGTATTTTCCCAAAAGTCTTGGCAATCATTGAGATGTTTCTTAGCAAAACTGAGACGAGCCCTAATGTTCTTTTGCTTAACAGTGGTTTGCGTCTTGGAAATCTGCCATGCAGGCCGTTTTGCCCAGTCTCTTTCTTATGGTGGAGTCGTGAACACTGACCTTAATTGAGGCAAGTGAGGCCTGCAGTTCTTTAGACGTTGTCCTGGGGTCTTTGTGACCTCTCGAATGAGTCGCCTCTGCGCCTTGGGGTAATTTTGGTCGGCCGGCCACTCCTGGGAAGGTTCACCACTGTTCCATGTTTTGCCATTTGTGGATAATGGCTCTCACTGTGGTTCGCTGGAGTCCCAAAGCTTTAGAAATGGCTTTATAACCTTTGCCAGACTGATAGATCTCAATTACTTCTGTTCTCATTTGTTCCCAATTTCTTTGGATCTTGGCATGATGTCTAGCTTTTGAGGTGCTTTTGGTCTACTTCTCTGTGTCAGGCAGCTCCTATTTAAGTGATTTCTTGATTGAAACAGGTATGGCAGGAATCAGGCCTGGGGTGGCTACAGAAATTGAACTCAGGTGTGATACACCACAGTTAGGTCATTTTTAACAAGGGGCAATTACTTTTCACACAGGGCCATGTAGGTTTGGATTTTTTCTCCCTAAATGATAAAACCATCATTTAAAAACTGCATTTTGTGTTTACTTGTGTTATATTTGACTAATGGTTAAATGTGTTTAATGATCACAAACATTTTGTGTGACAAACATGCAAAAGAATAAGAAATCAGGAAGGGGCAAATAGTTTTCACACCACTGTGTATATATATATATATATATATATATATATATATATACATATATATATATATATATATATATATATATATATATATATATATATATATATATATATATATATATACACATACATACATATATATTATATATATATATATATATATATATATATATATATACACACACATATATACATATATATACACATACATACATACATACACACACACACTTTTTTGCAGTAAATAAAGTAACAGCTGTCATTGACCAAGAAACACAGAGAACTTAACACATGCTTACCTCTCCTCTAGTAGCAACATTTCGAAGCTTTACAACTCCATCCTTTAATTCCTGCTCCCCAACGATTGCAACAAGTTGGATTCCAGTTTCTTCACAGTGCTGCAACTGACTCAGCAACTTGGGATTTTTCTTGTACATCACTTCTGCCTTTTCACCAAAAAAAAAAAAAATGAACACACACACATGCCAGAAGAACTTCAACAGAAGCATTCCTAGAATAGCAATAAGTACTTTTATGCCTGCAGCCCAAAGCTCTGAAATTAGTTTCAGCCTTTCCTCCAATAGATTCTTCTGTGCTGAGGCAACCAGCACTTGTGTTTCAGTTGTTCGAATCTTCTCCTCTGAGGCCTGCCATGAAAATCAGAGTGAATTAAATATAGTTTTAAAAAGATGCACATCACTGTTACACTGGAGGATGGATTTAGTTATCAGCATGGACATATTCTGATAATAACTAATGCCAACTAATTGCTGTTTGTAAAATGTATACCCATCAGTCAAACTTGCTTGCAAGTTTATATTGAAGATTTTGCCTGCACAGATAAATACACCAATAAGCCACAATATTCAAACCACCTGCCTAATATTTTATGGGCCCTCCCTCATGCTGCCAACACAGCTCTAACCCATTTAGGAAGGGACTATTGGACCTTTGGTTGGTACTAATTGCACATCAAGGAGGGAACGCCACACGACTTCTGAAGGTGTCCTGAGACCAAGACATTAGCAACAGATCTTTCAAGTCTTGTAAGTAGCACGGTGGGACGTTCATGGGATCAGACTTGTTTTTTTCAGCTCATCCTAAAGATGCTAAATCAGGTTGAGATCTAATTCTTGGCCATGTTCCACTAATGATTCCTGAGAAATTTTTGCAGTATGGCACTAACCTGCTTAAAGAATCCACTAGCAATAGGGAATACTGTTGCCTAGAAGGGGTTACGCGGTCTGCAACAATCATTAAGCAAGTGGTATGTGTTAAAGTAACATGAATTCTAAGATTCGAGGTTTCCCAGCAGAACAGTGCCTAGAGCTTCACACTACTTCCACTGGATTGCCTTCTTCCCATAGAGCATCCTGCTGCCATCTCTTCCCCAGCTAAACAGCACACACACCCAGCCGTCCACATGATTTAAAAGAAAATGTGACTCGTCAGACCAGGCCACATTCTTCCATTGCTCGATGGTCCAGTTCTGACACACAAGTACCCGAGGTATGTAGTTTCAGAGGGGACATGCAAACCGGTATACAGCTACCCAGCAAGCTGCAGTGCACCGTGTGTTCTGACACCTTTCTCTCGTGACCAGCATTAAGTTATCCAGCAGTCTGTACTATAGTTGTTCATAGGTTGGATCAAATCAAACGGACTTTGCTTTGATCCCCATGCACATCAACGAGCCTTTAGCACCCATGACCTGGTCATTGGTTGACCGGTTGTCCTTCCATGGGCCATCTTTGGTAGGTATTAACTACTACATACCAGGAACACCCCACACAACATGTTGTCTTTGAGATGCTCTGGCCCTTTGATAGTCGCTCAGATCCTTATACTTGCCTGATGTTCCTTCATGTAACACATCACCTTCAAGAAGTGACTGTTCACTTGCTGCCTAATGTATACTACATCTTGACAGGTGCCAATGCAATGAGATAATGTGTAACTTTTTAAGCCCAAAAGTACGGAGCTGGAACATAAATGTACTGAAACAAAAAAACGATACTAAATTACTTTGCATTAGGTACTATTGTAGATAAGTCTTTCAAGTTTTGAAAGATCATAAGTTGAAGTATTACTGACAATACTTGAATGAAACATTTAACTCTTACTCTACTCAACTATTGCCAGTATGAAAATAAAAAACACACTTATAAACAGCTCCCATATTTTCTAAAACCTTTTTCCTAAACTCCCACTTATTTCTAATTCATGCTAGCAACACTATAATGCTTTAGAAAATCATCAAGATTGTGCTACAGGAACAAATATGGATGTCAGCTGATGAAATGGAGGATGTATGCAAGTACACAAATTTGATATAAGTGTTGGTCTTGGAAAGGATCAAGTTTCAAATGAAACAGAAAAGGAATCTAAATCTAAAATTACGGTGATCATAGACTGGGAAGGCAAAGTATCCCCCCCCCCCCCCCCCCATTACAGACATTTAAAAACATGCATCCTTCATTACAGAACACATCCCAAAGAAAGGTAACAAGTACCTCACCTCTGCCTTTTGTTCCATAATTGAAAATATTCTTTCAATGCCGATGCTAACTCCAACACAAGGCACTTTTCTGCCCTTTGGATCAAACATTCCAACTAGACCATCATATCGGCCTCCACCAGCTACACTTCCTACGCTGACTGGTTCATCAGTGGAATGGTCATTTTGTTGTTTCTGGGGTTGAGCTTCCATCTGGTTCTGCGTCAAGACTGCTTCATATATGACACCTGTGTAGTAGTCCAGACCTCGAGCAAGACTCAGATCAAAAATGACCTTGAAAAGGAAAAAAAAAAAAAATAGAAATTACAAAAATCAAAAAGAGTCAGGAGTTTGCATGTTCTCCCCGTGTCTGCGTAGGTTTCCTCCCACAGTCCAAAGACATGCAGGTTAGGTTCATTGGCGATCCTAAATTGTCCCTAGTGTGTGCTTGGTGTGGGTGTGTGTCCTGCGGTGGGCTGGCGCCCTGCCTGGGGCTTTGTTCCTGCCTTGCATCCTGTGTTGGCTGGGATAGGCTCCAGCAGACCCCTGTGACCCTCTGTTAGGATATAGCAGGTTGGAAAATGACTGACTGACTGACAAAAAGAGTCACTTCTATGATATACAAATCAAGAAAACATAACACAGTTTAGAAAAAAATTTAAGCTGAATTGCCAAAGGTTCTTATGAAATCATAAATTAATGAAGCACTGCAATTAAGTTAAAACTGAAATATTTAGAAGATAGTTTATATAAAGTCAAACTGATAAAGACTTGACAAAGCTCCATTTATCATCTGCCAAAAACTTCTACTGAGGAACCACCTGAGACTATCAGCTCACCTTATCGGTTACATTGAAAAGTTCCAGGTATTTAAAGAGCTCCTTCATATCTGTCAATCCGCTGTAAGCCTGTTTGTTCTGGGACAGTAAGGGGTCTTTAAGCAGTTTTTCAGCCAGGTCAGCACCACCTGCAACAAATAAATTTAAAAAATACTAAATTACTAAAAACGTCATAGCTATATGTGTGCATCCTGAGCATCTTTCATACTACTGAGACAAACAAATGATGTTATCTAAACAAGTATTAGATTGAAGCAATGGTTTCATACTATAGCTGTAAACAAATGCATTATTTTTAAAATGCTTAAGACTAGAAGACATTATGACAAGTTATGTCTGCTAACTGGAGTCACACAAGTTTGATTCCAGGAGGAAAAAAAGATGACATCTCATCCAGAACTTCAAGTACAGGGTTACTAAACTTGTGAAGGAGATAGGTACAGACAACTGGAGAAGCATGGCCAGATACCCTTTACAGAGATAGTGTAAGCCAGGCATGTCAAACATGTGACCCGCAACAGAAATCGGTGCAGCCCACATGACAAATCCTAGTTAGCACTAAACTTGTACAAAATGATTACTATTGTTTGTTATTGAATAATTCTGCATCTTCAGCATTACTTATTGACTTTTCTTACTTCCGCCTTCTGACAAAAGCTCGTTTTCCCATGGCATTACAGTAACAGAAACGTCATCTTCTAGTATAGTTGCAGCATCAGCTCCTTAATACCCTAGGCATGACACCATACATTAACCCCAACCCAAGCCTTGACCAAAGTTAATGAACCACGACGTCGCAACTTAAGTGCTAAGCTGCAGCAGCCTGACTGGCTGCACTACTGGCTGGACTGGCCGCTGGGCAGAGCTGACCATCACGGGCAGTAATAGCTTGCATATTTTCACGTTTTATTGCTCTAGTTTTATGTAATTTTGTGTTAGTATTGTAATGAACAGTTAGTGCAGACTACAGCTGAAGATCTGAAATGGACGCAAGAAGTTGGCGAGTTGTTTATTAACAAATTTTGTGATTTTGAGTTTGGTAAATTTGCTCTAGTTTTATGTAGTACTAGGTTGTTGTAGCGTGTTAGCCATTATGAATGCAGAGAAAAGCCAAGCAAAATGACACCTTTTATTGGCTAACTAAAAAGATTACAATATGCAAGCTTTCGAGGCAACTCAGGCCCCTTCTTCAGGTAAGATGAGTTGCCTTGAAAGCTTGCATATTGTAATCTTTTTAGTTAGCCAATAAAAGGTGTCATTTTGCTTGGCTTTTCTCTAGTTTTATGTAATTTTGTGCTAGTATTGTGACGAACAGTTAGTGCAGACTAGAGCTGAAGATCTGAAGTGGATGCGAGAAGTTGGCGAGTTGTTTATTAAACGTTTGTAAAATTTGTGTAGGTCGGGGGCTTTTTGCATATTGGCTTATTTTACAATATAAACTTTGAAGTAAACTTAGTAAAGTAAAATTAGATTTTTGGAGGATTTGTATTCCAACTTGAATTACTGAGTAATGAATTCTGTGAACGTTTTCATGATTTCAGTTCACATGAACAGGACTTTGCGCTGTTTACGTCACCATACTCTTATGATGTTGAGAATGCACCTGAGAATATCCAAATGGAATTGATTGAACTGCAGTCAGATTCTATTCTGAAGGCAAAATACAACAAAGTTGGTATGCCAGCCTTGTAAGCTTACCTGCCACCCTCGTATGTGCAGATTCGTAAGTTGTAGTCGAGAGTACTGTCTATGTTCGGAAGCACTAAACCTTTGTGAGCAATTGTTTTCATTAATGAAAGCTACCAAAACCCCACATCGCTCAAGACTTACTGTCGAGCACCTTTCATCCCTCATAAAAGTTGCAACTGCACAAGATTTCAAGCCTGATATTGAAGAACTGGTTACTAACAAGAGATCCCAAGTGTCGGGGCAAAAGAAATAGATCTCAGACTGTAAGACTCCTATAAAAGGACCTAGCTAAGAGGCTGACTCTAATTATATGCTGTTGTACGGAGATTGTATGGAAATAAATTGCTTTCTTTTAAACTTTATATGTTACATTTTTTAAAGTTTTCAGTATTGGAAAGAAAGCTACACTAACTTTGTATAATAGTATTTGTTACAGTGCGGCCCGCTGACGCATGTATGACAGTCGAAGCGGCCCACCAATGGTAGCGAGTTTTACATGCCTGGTGTAAACCACTAACTGGCATAGGAGGACACTCCAGTCCAGAGAATTAGATACAGGTAAGTCAGAGTCAAATATAAGTGCAAGGTAAGATGAGCACACCATCCAGGGTCATTAAGAAGCTGGATGACACCTCCAGCTACAGATACCATTGAGGTGGTAGGCTGGGATTAAGACTCTACTGGATAACCTCAATACTCTCCATCACCAACACGCCATTAGTGATAAATAGTAAACAGGACTAACACAAAAAGTCTTCTCTTGTGAGAGTGAGCTTCATAAATTGTGTTAACTTCCTGAGACACTAAGATTATCTTCTGTAAATTATTACATTTATTTAAAAAGGCATTTTTATTTAAAGGCCTTAGTACCTGACACTTTGCTAGTCATTTTAACAAAGGTCTGCACCTACAGAAAGTTCAATCTTTGTATTATCTCATCTATAGAGTGACTGACTTCCTTGACAAAATGTCAGCTCACTGGCATTCACAAAGACAACTGTTCCACAGGTGAATGCCTGAAATGTTTTGTCAATTCAAAAAAACTGTTCAGACTGAGAAAACTGAGTCAAGACTTCAATTGCCAAAAGCACAGGTCACTAACAGACGGACCCAGAACTGGAACAGACATATTATTGAGTTTTATTTAGTTTTGGCAGAGATTACATTTTTACCAGTGACTCTTTTCTCACATTGTTTCTACATTGCTACTCTGTAAAAGGGATTAGCCAGTACTTGTTGCCTTCATGAGTTTGAGTTGGTTGGGTTTATGCATGAAGACTGAGATTGGTCAAGGTGAAGCCAAGAATGTCAGCCAATCTCAGGCAGAGTAAGGTGGGCCTTCACGGAATAGAGGTACAGAAAACCTGTATTCTGCATGAAAACAGCTGGCACTCTTGTGGCTGCGGCAGTGACAGGGAGAGAGTGAGTCAATGTGCCATGGCTTTTGCTAAACGGTGGAAGGTTGACATCGAAAACCGGGCTTTTAATTTGGAATGGCCTGAGGTGTTTATGTTCATATTTCCCGTAGGTAGCTTGAAACCTTGTGTCTCATCTGCTCTGAGATGGTGGCAGTGGTTAAAAGTGGAAATGTAATACGCTACTATGAAACTAAGCATAAAATTACACTTGAGAAAAGGTACCCACTAAATTCGCCAGTTAGGCTACAGAACATAATCGATCTTTAAGCCAACTACGATTGGTCAACGAAGATTTTAACACATTCATTTACTGGCCAACAACTCGCTAATGATTGTTCCCACAGAGTTGCGTGGATTTTGGGACGACACAAAAAAACATTTCAGTGATGACAATCTTCACACATGCATGAGGATGGCATTGACACCATACCAGCCTAGATGTAAAATCCTGGCAGACCAAGCAAGAGCTCATTTCTCTCACTGAACAAAACAAAGTAGATAGTGGGATATGAGGGAAAGAAAGGGGGGAAGATACGTTCAGTTATTTAAAGATGTTCAGATTTACTGTGATACTCGTTAAGCCTGTTCAGTTGGGCACATATTAAAAACTCATATTTTATTTTTATATGAGGCCAAGTTTTTTTTTTGTTGAAATGTTAAAACTTATTATTATGAAAGTACTTATTATTTATAATTCTCAGTTGAATGTCAAATTTACCTTGCTTTTTACTTTTGTTATTTATTTTTTCTTATTTATTATTGTATGTACCCCTCCAGAGTTGCACTGAAAATAAATATTATTGAAATGGCATTGACTTATAGCTTTCTTCGTTTGATTTGAGTCATTGATGTCACACATTGCAGATGTTGATTAAATGACAATGCTATTTCAATATATATAAATTAATTATAATGTAAATTATAATGCAACTTAAACAGGATGATGCTGCGGACCTGTACATGAGGACATTTTCTCTATCCAAACCTTTTTAAATAACTGACTACCCCTAACCTAGAGCAACGTGTCTCTGATAAATTTAAATAAATAAAGGAAGTCAGGCAACAACCACTGGTGTATTGTAAGGCTACACAGTAGCATGCAAGTGTTTATTTAGTGATTTAACACTGATCTTCATACATTCTTTTTAAATCTCACCAGTGTACAGTGCTTTAAGTCTGATGTACCTTGCATGCTTACATACTCTCCAATCTTGTCAGCAGCCTCTGGAGCCAGTCCTTTCTCACCCACCATTTCGTTCTTTACCTCTTCCCAGGATGCCTAGAAAGACACACCAGTTGACAAAGAGAAGTCATTAGAGGCATGTTCAGGAAAAGTGATTGATGACAATCTACTGTAGATGCCTCATGTATAAAACCTTGCAGATAACCCCACATTAGAAAAGAAGAAAAAAATAGATTGCATTTATAAAACCATACATATACCAGATCCTACACCAAGTTCCTTTATAAAAACAAGACCTAATCACCATATACATTTAGCGATGTTCCTGTGGTGGGTTTACTGGGCTTATCACTGATATTTGGCAGAGTTTAAGGAATGGCAGGGGAGGCCAAACCACGATGTGTTGGTATAGGCAAATATCCACCACACACCATACATACCCCTTATGTTGCAAAATATTTCAAAAATAAAAAGTGATGTGTCTCTTTCATGAAGCAAATAAATAACAGAAAAAATTCCAACTATGTCACGTGCAGATGTTACACTATGCATAATACACAGACAAACAAAATTAAAAACACGTTTTCAATCATTTAAATATTGTTAATGGCATTTGTGTCCTTTTTCATTATAATGACTGACTTCTAAATCAATTTAAATGTTCTAGAGCTGCCCTTTTGGAGTTTTGTGCTGAATTGGAGCCTACATTACAGAGACCATTATACATAACCTACTAATCCATTTAGAAAATGCATTGATTGATGGATGGATCAGAATTCGACTTACATGTCTCTGAAATTCACAATTAAACATGACTGTTTGTTCACTTCACTGCCTCAGTGACTGGAGTCACTAAAAAAAAGTCTGCAGAGGACTTTCCTAGGTTGGGAGTGCCTTCCTTAACTTTAAATTAATTTCCACACCAAGTCTGTGTTTTATAAATCCACATTTTTGTATTAGAAAAGGCTCACACAGGTTTCCATGAGTAAATTTTATACATGAGTTCCCAATGTTTAAAACAATACTAGAGGAGTGCAGACCTCTCTTCCTCCCAAGATCAAGGGTTCCAGCCAGTAGTTCACAAGTACTAGAAGGTTGCCATGTAGCAGGTGCTTGACACGTAGCAGATGCCAGAGCTTTCATTCTTCTTCTTCCTATCAATCAACTTCTGCAATTTGCTTCACATTCCGCAGATGTCACTACTCTTCTTTTTCCTTCTGCCATGTCACCTTCTCAATCAGATGCTCTATGCAGTTTTCCATAGGAAAGATGCAAACCTTGATAACTTTGAGGAGGTTACCGCTAGCCACACTTTTTGCTTCCCAAGTGTGTATTACATCATACATTTTTGATTAAGAACAAGATGAAGGCTATAGCCGAAGTGGTTTGCAAGAAATCATGTGACAATCTTTAGTATTGCATATATAGATTAGAAAAATCAGAATCCATACATTACTACAGTATAACATTACTGTATGATATTGTAAATACCAAAATTTTTCAAGATATTCCTTTATAACATTTCATTTACAAAAACTCTTTAGGGCTGTTTTTTTTAATTTTATTACAATCCATACATAGCAATGAAGTTTTTACAAAAAAAAGAATTATGTTAAGAACAGATCGATCCCCACCCCTGAGAGAGAGAGCAAGCCAAACGGTGTAAAATTTAAGGCTTGTAAAACAACTAAATTAATAAATTCTATGTGCTTTATAAACTTATTTTAAAATATTACTGATTAGATCCTGCCATGTTTTGAAAAAAGTCTGTACGGATCCTCTAACTGAGTATTTGATTTTTTCCAATTTCAAATAATATAACACATCAGTTTCCCACTGACTTAAAAGAGGAGAGTTTGGGTTCTTCCAGTTTATCAGAATAAGTCTGCATGCCAACAGTGTAGTGAATGCAATCAAAATTTGTTTGTCCTTCTCCACAGCTGTTAATGGGTTAGGAGGGATTGTGAGTCCAAGGCTGTCTGAGAGGTAATTAAAAATATTTGTCCAGAATAATGTTAATTTGGTGCAGGCCCAGAACATGTGACCCAGTTAGGCTGGGGCTTGGTTGCAACGTTCGCAGGTTGGATTATGCCCTGGAAACATTTTGGAGAGTTTTAGTCGAGACAGATGTGCTCGATATATAATTTTAAGTTGTATAATTGTATGCTTTGCGCATATGGAGCTCGAGTGAATTCTCTGCATTGCTACTTTCCACTCCTTTTCTGATATATTAATCGAGAGGTCTTTTTCCCAGTGTCCTCTTGGATCTTTGAAAGGAAGGGATTTTAAAATGATTTTATATATTGTAGAGATGGAGTCTAACTCCTTAAAATTGAGCAATATTTTTTCCAGCGTGGATGAGGGTGCAAGATGAGGAAAATCTGGAAGGTTCTGTTTAACAAAGTTCCTGATTTGAAGATAGTGAAAGAAATGTGTAGCTGGAATGTTAAATTTGGAATGTAATTGTTCATAGGATGCAAAGACGTTGTCTATATAAAGATCTCTAAGCAAGTTAATTCCAAATTTTTTCCAGATATTTAAAACTGCATATGTTTGTGAAGGTTGAAAGAGGTGGTTCTCTTGCAGGGTGCCACAGATAGAAGCTTCTCCGTCTTAAAATGCTTTCTACATTGGTTCCAGATTCTAAGTGAGTGGAGCACAATTGGGTTATTAGTGTATTGCCGATAACGTGTGTTTATTGGAGCGCAGAGCAGGGAATACAAAGAAGTACTGCAGGATTTTACTTCTATTGCGGTCCATGCCTGTGTATGTTCTTCTATTTGTGTCCAGGTTCTTATCGCCTGTATATTTGCCCAGTAATAAAACTGGAAGTTAGGTAGAGCCATGCCGCCTTCTGCCTTTTGTCTTTGTAGGGTCGCTCTTTTGATGCGTGGATGTTTTGAATTCCAAATAAATAAGGTTATTGTTGAATCTAATTGCTTAAAGAATGATTTATTAATGTATATTGGGATGTTTTGAAATAAAAAAGGAGCTTAGGAAGAATATTCATCTTAACAGTGTTAATTCTTCCAGCTAGTGTGAGATGAAAGGTTGACCATCTATGCAAGTCTTGTTTAATTTTTTCCATGCAAACGATAAATTTTGTTGATATAGAGCTTTATGTTTACTTGTGATGTTTACCCCTAGGTATTTAAACTGTTCTGCAATGATAAAAGGTAGGGTGTCTAATCTAATATTATATGCTTGAGAATTCACTGGAAAGAGTACACTTTTATTCAGATTAATTCTGAGACCAGAGAGCTTTTGAAATTCCGAAATATACAGTACCATATCATCTGCATATAATGAGATTTTCTGTCCCAGTCCTTCTCTGCTAATCCCCTTTATCTGATCAATATTTCGACAATGTATTGCCAGTGGTTCAATGGCAATCGCAAACAGCAGCGGTGACAAAGGGCATCCTTGTCTTGTGCCACGTTCTAGTTTAAAGTAGTCTGAGCAAATGTTATTGATGCAAACTGAAGCTTCTGGGTTAGTATACAGTAATTTAATCCATGCACAAATGTTCGGGCCAAACCCAAACTTCTCCAATATAGTAAAAAGGTATTTCCATTCAATCATGTCGAATGCTTTTTCTGCATCCAATGATAATAATATTTCTGGGGTGTTTGATTTAGTTGATGAGTATATTACATTAAACAGGCGTCGAAGATTTGAAGATAAGTGTCGGCCCCTAATAAATCCAGTTTGGTCTTGTGATATTACAGAGGGGAGCACTTTCTCCATCCTTCTAGCTATGATTTTAGAGAGTATTTTAACGTCGTTATTCAGAAGTGAAATTGGTCCGTATGATGCACATTGTAATAAGTCCTTATTTTGTTTTGGAAAGACAGTGATTAATGCTTGGCGAAAGGTTTGTGGAAGAAATTGGTTATCTCTGGCCTGTTGTATAATTTTTATTTTTTTTTTGTTTAATAGTATTTGTTTTTCAGCTACCAAACAGATAGTGTCAGTGAATAAAGTTTGTATGTGCAAGTTTTTTTTTTTTTTATACAAAATCCACATAGTTCCTTCCACCCCTCCCTCCTAAACCTACAATCTTCTATTTGTAGCTCCATGGAGGAGCCCCGAACTGCGTCTGATCTAAATACCTGGATCCCTGTTGTAAGTTATTGAGATTCTAAGTAGGATGTGTACTGGAGAAAACTACACTAGTTTAACAAAGATAATTTTAAAAATTACAAAAACTTGTAGCCATTACCACCCTTAGGGAACCAAGCATTTAAATTTCTGGATTGGGCTAAAGCAACTACTTGAATCAAGCTACAAACATAAGAACCTGATTTATTTACCTTATCCAGTTTATCCACACTTGAACAGATTGTTCTAAATTTCTCATCAGGAACACCACAGATGGAAAACATGCCATCTAAAATTCGTCGATCATTAACCTATGAGAATGCAAAAATTGTTTCAATTTTATTTTCATAAAAAATATTTCCACAGAAAACTTTATCCATATAAATATTTTAAAAATACAATATAAAATCCTAAATTTAATATTTAAGTGGAAATTTTATTAACTCCTACCTTAATGCAAAAATCTCCTATCTGCAAATCACTCAATATTTCATGGACTATTTTCAGACATTCAGCATCAGGAATCATTGGATCATATTGTCCTGCTATATCAAAATCCTGGAAACGAAAAAAAAAGCATCATTGAAGAGGAGTTGGCCACACTGCAGCATGTAATGCAGTATCTACTATATCATTAGGTTAAGTACAGGAAACAGTAACATTTCTTGACTGTGATAGTGCATTACCTGTGTTGTGAACAGGAGGATCTTCCAGAATATATTTTATTAATTTAGTTAAATATTGAACAGTCATTGGTTAACATTAGCTTAACCTTTAATACATTTTGCAAAATTGCCTTACTTTAATTTGTAATGATTATAAGGAGAGGGCACAGTTGATGAAGTATGGTTTTGATGATGGTAAATCAGGTGACCCCAACCTTTACTTGCTTAATACTTTCTACACAGTTAACTGTGCCTCAAACATGAGAGGTAAGTGCAAATTAAAATGCCCACCAAAAAAAAAAAAAAGCAGGACTATTTCTTCTGAGAAACTGCCAGGACTAGAGTGGGAGTAAAGGTGTTAAGATTGTGAATGGGGTGAGCCATTCATACCAAGCTTCCTGAATGCAAATTAAGAGAAACCAGCAGCTCCACTTGTTTACACATATTTACAAAATATTTATCTGCTGTGTCATTAATATACTACTATTACTTAGATATTATGTGGATAGACCATAAAATGGAGTAACTTCATGGCCTCCACAGCTATTACTGCTAGTATATGAAACATGGTACTATTTTTATTTTTGGGGCTGATAATAGATTTAAATACAGGCCAACCATACAAACTTGCATTTCACAGAATATGTAGACATTTATTGCAAGGATGCAATAGGCAACTGATCTAATCTTGCCCATTTTTAAATTCTTTACCTCCAGAGAAAGACTATGGACTAAGAAACATTTTAGTGATCTTTTCTGCTCCTCCTGTCATATAGATAGATCTACTAGGCTACTAAGCAACAGCAGATTATTGGCTCTTAAAAATTAAGGAATTTTGAAAGAAACCTTGAACTGGCCTCCCATCTCTATATGTACATTTTCCAAGAATATAGCAAAACTACAGGATCGTTAACAGTGAGGATTTTGTAAATTACAATAAATCAATTACGAAAATGCCTATTATCTTGTAAATTAGAAAAGTTGATGATGAAATGCTGTTTTGTAAGGATGTAAATACTGTAAATGCTATCTCATACCATCTCATGTTAGGCAATTGTTTGTTACAAAGAATACAATAAATGAAATATAAGGCATATTATGAGCAAAAATCATCAATTGCTAGCTAGTCTAGGCTTGGATCTGCATCCTTAATGTGAGAGATTTGACTCTGGCAAGGATTTGTGATTACTTATTAAAAAAGAAAAAAAGAACACTTACACACTGATAAAACTCCCTGTACCGCCCTCTGGTCATGGCAGGGTTATCTCTTCTGTACACTTTTGCAATGTGGTATCTCTTAATGTTGGTAATTTTATTCATTGCTAGATAACGAGCAAAAGGAACCTGACAGAGACGTTAAGGAAATTATAGGATAGAAATTAAAAGAATAGAGACCGCTCCATTGTAATATTTTAGCAGGTACACTATGACTCTGTGTCATCCTAAGTGTGAATAATCTTTGTAGCATTCTTCTGTATATTGCATTTCTTGGCACTATAGCAATTTGCCTTCTAAAGCATCTTGTAATTATTGTCATTGTAAAAAACTTATATAAAAATAGTAATATACTAAGAAATTGGCTGACCAGGGTTCAAGCTTGGGGCCATTAAATACAAGCAGGCCCAAGTGGTACTAGTGTGAAAAACAGAGGATAAGAAATTTTCCATCACTATTTCCTGAGCACAATTACTTGTTTCATGCTGTGCTGTAGCTGTCCATAGCTTGCAGTCTGTGCACCATCATCTACTTTATAGGTTTCACTGTTCATGTGACAAATTAAAACTGAATTTTTAGCCAAAAAACTGCTTTCATTCAAGTGATGATTTGAGTTTTTCACCACAAGTGCTTTTCCAGAATCAGATTAACTTTACTTCAGCCTCCCCATTCAAAGGAAGATGGGCTCATATTTGTTAAAACAAATTCCCATGCACAGAAGATATTCCAGCACAGCATTTGATTGTCTGCTTACAGTGTCGGGCAGAAAAAACATTTGTAGCTGAACTTCAGTATTTTTTGATAAACATGCCACAAATCAAGGTTACAGATCAAATTAATTCTTGAGCTGAATAGCAGTCTTGGACTTACGAGTTAAACTTATGAACTTTGAAAACTGTATTACTCCTGGCTCACCATTTCTTTCCATTAAAGTAAAGCGTTTTAGTTCCTTCCTGTTCTGCAAAATGAATTCAAGCAGAACTCAGAACACTTCTTGGTCATGGTGATGTCACAAATCACCAACAGGTTTCCTCCTGCTTCATCATGGGGTCTTTTGTGCAGAATTTTTTGACACTCACATTGCATGTTTAGATTTGTTTTGTGCAATGCTTACATTTTTGTGCACAATGCATCAAGCATTTGGCAATGTTCAACAAAATTTGGAAATATCAAAGAAATTGACATCTTCTGCAGTGAGAAACAGTGACAAGAAAAAAAAATAAAAACTAAGAGTATTAAAAAAACAACTAGGGCAACTGTAATGGGAAAAAAACAAACTTGCACTCAGATCAGTGGTATCATATTAATTCCAGGTATCAGAGTAAAAGTGGTACTGATCGCCTGACCTGTTAGTCTATTTAAAATGTCTTTAGTCAAAATTAATGGCAAGATGAGCACAAAATGTTATCAGAATATACTGTAGGAAAAATTGCAGTAATCAGCCCAGAAACTGCATATGAGATGCACTTGGATTTTCCAACATGACAATTAACTGAAATATAAGGCCAAGACAACCCTTCAGTGGCTGCAGCAGGAATAAGTGAAGGTTTGAGTGGCCAACACAGTCTTCTGACTTCAAAATCATTGAGCCACTTTGGGGGGATCTCAAAGACACAGTTCATCCAAGACAACCAAAGAATTAATAGGACTTAATGGCCTTTTGCCAAGAAGAATGGGCAGCTTTCACACCTGAGAGAATAAAGGACCTCATTCACAACTATCATAAAAGAATGTAAGCCATTATTGATGCCAACGAGGGCAAAATACACAATATTAGGAACTAAGGGTATGCAAACATTTGAACAGAACCATGTAATCATTTTCTTAATTGCTATGGTTTGTTTAATGATTGTGATATTCTGTGATGCCTAATAGTTTAAAATAAAATTAAATGTGTTTTGTCTGATCACTCATGCTTTCAAAACAAATGGTGTGTTCACTGTAACATGCATGAAAATAAATTACTGGCTGAAATTATCATGTATTAACATTTATTTTTATAGAATTCCATTTGTTATATATTTCATCTGAATATAATCATAAATAAGAAACATGTAACAAAAAAAATTATATAGTACATGGAAAATATAAGGAACAGTAATTCTTCTCTGGAACGAGTAGCACATTTTCTAGCTGACCTTGAAGAGAAGTTTGACATGTAATGGAAATAACATTAACGGGATTTGTGTATAAAATATCACAATTGATGACAAATATCAAAATTAAATATTTATGTATTATTTTTATAGATATGCTTTAATATGAAGATAAAGAACAAAAAAGCATAACACAGCTTAGGCATAGATAAACTAATGGTCTCCATTTTTAATTAAAGGATACAGTTAAATCATATCGCAGGGAAAGAAGCTCACCACCCTGGTCCTTCAAATCATATATGAGTTTTGAGTCTTCTCCGTATTTTCCCGTAAGCGTTTCCTAATTAAAAAAGGCATATGTTGAATGCTACACATGTTCTAATTAAAAAACATTGTAAAATTCAGACTCTTTATTACATCCCACCCAATGTAACTGAAAATTGTAAGATGTTCAGGCATGCAGGCAAGTGTACTTTTATATTTTTAAACAAAAAAAAAAAAAAACACACACACACCTGAAAAAGCAACATTGGGACATCTTTGTCTTACCTTTAATTCGAAAACTGGTGTGTCTATTGTTTCAGCCCCATGACGTTTAAAACAACCGATGATGATATTGAATACCTTTTCTCTGATTGCCATTTGTTTTGGATTATAGTCTCTGGTCCCCTGCAGAATTGAACAGAAAAATAATCTTCTGAAAACACAGTCTGGAAGGCTTTGTAACATTACTTAGACAGCAATATACCATTTCACATACCTTTGGGGTTTTGAGAACAAATGAATGTTTGCCATCGTCTGTCCCCAACTGTGCCTTCAGTTCTAATAGCTTTGCCACTTCACTTGCAATCTGTACAGCAGCAAAATGTTAATGTTAGACTCCATCAAACAAGACAGAAATATTGACACAGAAGACCTTATGCAACCAAGCAATAAGGTAACTGTACTAAAGAAAGCATTATGAAGCATTAAATGACATTCAAAAACTTTCAACAAGCGCTATACTTGCTTTGCAATGATATTTTAATACTGCGCGACTTAAAAAAAAGAGACTTCCGATCATGCTTTTATGAAAAACTGTTTTTATTTATAAACACCTTACATACAAAAATGAAGTTTTGACACAAGTCAAATTAGTAAATATAATTATCACCTTTACCCAATCATTGAAAATAATTAGTCTGAAAATGTGTTGAATTTCAGTTTTCAAAACAAACTGTATTATTTCTGTTCTTCACTTCTTTTTAAACTGATTTAACAAAGTGCTACAATAACACAAATGAGCAATTCATTTTAATATAATGCAGTTCGACTACTGAACCAGTAATGTTTCAAATATATTGAAAAACTGCACTGTTAAAAATATTTTTTTAACTGCAAATATTTCTAAAATTACTACACCAGGAGGCACTATATAATGTGGTCAGTACTTAAGGCTCCCATCTTTTTAAAACTAAACTGCTGGAACAATTGTAGCTTACCTTCCATTATGCAATGGGGGAAAGAATTACTTATTTAAAAAAGTTAATTAAGTGGACAGGTGTCTCTATTTCCATGGAGATATATTTAATGATGTTATTTTTGTGATCTCGTTTCATTTAATATCTTTAACAGACAATAAATGAACATTTTTTTTTGTTTCTCTATGTGGATGGATGATGTGAGGATATCTGATCTGTTCTGATTAACATATAGTATTGTACACCTTACTGACACTTACAAAATTTATAGAAAAAACAAAAACTATATTCCCTCTTTATCAACTTCAAGAGGGAAACCTATTGTAGAATGGTTGGAACAAACTCCTACTCCACATCATTTAAGCTTTGGTGGAATAAATTTCCAAATTCCTTCTTTATATTGTATATTTTGTGCTATAAAATGCCTTACAGAGATGCTGAATGTTAAATAAGCTGCAGGAAATAAAAATTATCACAGTTATTTAGTGACTATAACAGTAAAAACATTAGCATCAGAAATATTAGCGTGATATTCAGAGTGCAACTTCAGTGCCTAAACATTTTTCTTAAAAAGTTTTAAAGCTCAATTATGGCTCTACCATACTTTGAATTTAATTTTCCCGGATTTAAAATGTTTAATTATATAGTATAACAGTAACTAAACCTTTATACTTTACACATGACAAAGTATATTTAACTGTTTTTTATTTTAACACACCTAGATGAAATATTGTAAAGGGCAGGCAAATAAGCAAAATCATAATAAATTTTAAGAGATCATTAATGCATCATGCATTTAGTAATGATATGGATTTAGTAAAAGAAATACAGACTAATCGTAAGACACCCGTTTGCTAATGGCATGGTTAAGGATGATACATTCAGTTTTGCACAGCTGTTTTTTCCAGATCATATGTTTAAGGAGAGAAGCCAGGAACTTTAACTGGAAGAGATGGTCATTCATTGAAGGTAACACTTAAAATCTTTCACTTCCGATCAATACAGAGATGTAAATCAATTTCAACTACAGGAGGTAATCTATATGAGCAAGAAGATAACAGACCAACTCTGCCAAGAAGTTACAGTGCCACTACTGCCAACTGAATGATTTGGTGATGAAGTCACAGAGACTTTGTGCTGCAGGTTTGACAGGGCAAGTGGCAGCAAGAAAGCCACTCCTTAAAGGACAAAATAGGGCCTTGAAATACCAGCTATGGACTAGTGTAGACTGGACAAAGTCTCCTCTTCATGGCAGAAACCATGACTTGCTTTTGACAACTGCCGTTAAGCTGTGCTTGAAGCTGTTGTGCTGTGACGTGCTGGTGAAACTTGTCTTCTGATTGGGTTGTGACTTTGACTCTGCCACATCTCTTCCTACCAGTTTCTTCCACTTTCCAATTGCCTTTGGATTATGTAGGACACCACTATACTCACCGACACTGATTTATTTTCTTTTTTTTCCCCAATTCCTCCAAGTGAAAGGCCTGTACATTGAAGGGTAATTATGCTCTGTCTCATTTCATTTGTTAATTGCCGTTTCTTGCCATTAACACTGAAATATTGTTCAAGTAGTACTTCAGAGGGTGCTGTAACACAGTCTTTTCCAGCATGGCTTTAAGACAGACAGAGGGTTTTAAAGTAACAACACAAGTTGTTTGCTTCAACTTGCAATTCTTCATTTACTTTAATTGCTGCAGAGCATCTGTAGGTTGTAACCTATTAGCTGTTCCCTGAAGAAGGCCCATTTTCTGTTATTTCCTTTTTTCAGTTTTTAGTAACCTAAACTTTAAATTTAAACATCTGGCAGTTTACCGCTTATCTTTTCACCATTTTAGGTCATTCATTACATTTCAACTGATTAAATTTTAAAAACAACTGGAAAAACTGAGGTATTCTAAACTTTTTGACCAGAAGTGTATAGAAAATTCACACAGTATTTTTACCTTTAAAAATGGACTGTTTTGAGTATTGGGAGATATTTAACTGCCTTAAAAATGGTTTTGCAATTTCTTCTCATTTTAAAATGGAGAGACAGGGCTCATTACACCAAGTTAATTTAAAGCAAGTTGCCTACTAATCCCACTCACAATGACAACTAATTGAAAAATTGCATATTAACAAATTTAGGTTTGTAATTAAAAAGGGGATTAATAACATTTTATTTTTACTTTTTCAATTTTGTGCATATACAGTAGTTAAAGGTTTTCAAAAATTTCTATTTGATTTGACATAGCGCGTCTAACTTTTAGGGCGTAGTTTATAGCCCATATACACGATATGGACAAAAGTATCAGGAAACACCTCTTAATTATTCAATTCAAGTGTTTTAATCAGATCCGTTGCCAGAGGTATATAAAATCAAGCACCTAACCATGCACTCTCTGTTCTGAAGAGTTCAGTGACTACAAGAGTGGTACTGCGATAGGTTGCCACCTTTGCAATAAGACAGTTCATGAAATGTCATTCTTGCTGGATATTCCATGGTCAACTGTAAGTGGTATTATTGGAAAGTAGAAGCTTTTAGGTACAACAGCAACTTAGCCATGAAGCGGAAGACTAAGTAAAGTCACAGAGTGGGATTAACGACCGCTAAGGTACATGGTGCATAAAAGTCACCAACGCTCTGCTGATTCCATAGCTGAAGAGTTCCACACTTCCACTGGCATTAATACAAGCACAAAAACTGTGTGGAATGGGTTACCATGGCTGAGCATGCCAGCCTCACATCACCAAGTCCAATGCCATGCGTCGGATGGGGTGGTGTAAAGCACACTGCCACTGGACTGTGGAGCAGTGGAAACATGTACTATGGAGTGACAAATCACGCTTCTCTGTTTGGCAGTCAGATGGGCAAGTCTGGGTTTGGCAGATGCTGGAGAACTTTACCTGCCTGGTTGCACTGTGCCAACTGTAAAGTTTGGTCAAGGAGGCATAATGGTGCGGGGTTTTTCAGGGTTTGGGGTAAGTCCAGTGAAGGGGAATCTTAATGCTTCAGCATACCAAGACATCTTGGACAACGCTATGTTTCCAAGTTTGTGGAAGGCCCTTTTCTATTCCAGCTTGACTGTGCCCCAGTGTACAAAGAAAGGTCCATAAAGACATGGTTGGATGAGTTCGGTGTGGAAGAACTTGACTGGCCCGCAAAGAGTCCTGACCTTATCGAAAACCTTTGGCATGAACTGGAATGGAGATTACAAGCCAGGCCTTCTCCTCAAACATCAGTGCCTGACCTCATAAATGCTCTACAGAATGAATGGGCACATATTTCACAGAAAAGCTCCAGAAACTAGTGGAAAGAAGTCCAAGAAGAATGGAAGCGGTTATTAACTGCAAACGGGGAGCCAACTCCATATTAAAGTCCCTGTTGGTGTAATGGTCAGGCGTCCCAATACTTTTGTCCATATAGTGCATCTCAAACTCAAAATCTAAGCCTACAGAATTGAAGTATTAGAAGTTGATTACATTTTCAAGGCAACAGATATGCAACAGGGTTAGCAGTTACTAACTAAAGAATACAAATTTTTTCATATAAAAATGACTATACCTGGGCATTGTTATGGCAGAACATTACAAGCAGTGGATTTTTAAAAGGCGTGGTCCATAAGCCAGTTATCAATTTCCCAGTAGAAAATCCAAGGTTATTCAATTTTTTCCAAAAAATGAAGTTCATTTTCAAAAATATTTCCAGAAGAAAGTTGTACGATCAAAGTGATAAAATATGTTCATTTGTTATCCACAAGTGAGTGTGTTGAAGTCCTCAGCAAGGACAGTCCCCACAGAAGTGTTGAGATTTACAGTGTCCACAGCAGAAGCAGTCAAGCCAGAAGTGATGCCCAGGAATGTGATGCATGGAGAACGGGAGAAAACTGGTCAGCAATGCTAGCACAAGCAGCCGTTGGTTCAACATAGGAGTGAAAAATGGAGGGGAGCAATAATCAAAATTAGCTATGCGAGAGGCTGAAGACAAACAGAAATACTAAATGACACAGATCACTCAAGAGAGCTAGACTAATACATGGTCACTACACTGTAACATTGCAATAAAAAAAACAAACAGTGATATTGTGTCTGAAACAACTCTACACATTTTCTGATCAGACAGGCTGTGATTTATTGCACTATAGTGCACCTTTGATTTGGAGACGCCCAATGATATCTGTCCTTTTTAGTTCCTTATTTCAGTTCTAGAGAACTCCTATGGCGCCAGCCTGTCCTATCCAGTTCTCCAAGAGGTCAATTACAGCTTGTAGCCACACTTGCTCTTAAACAAGCTGACATTTCCCTGTTGGTAGTTCTACTGGGTAAATAAAGACATACCCACAAAGGTTTACACTCTCTTGAAATTAAATTCGAAAAAATGACACATGATGAGATTGCGATCCTTACTGTTCATTTCAATTTTGTCTTTACCTTTCCTAATATTTGAAACGGCTTGACAGAAGGAACTCTTACTGTCCTCAGAAAGTCAGCATGCAGGACACTGGACTGAATTTACTGTGTTTGTTGTGTTACTTCTGATCTGAAGATAATCACTGCTTTACGCAACCATTAGAAAAACAAAAGTCTGAATCAAATTGAAGAAGCCCGATCTGCAAGTGCCATAAGAAAAAGGTTTATAAATATCTGATAAAAAAAAAAAAAAAAAACTAAACAGGTCTAAAATAATACGTATACACAGGCAGAATCTAGCATCTGACAAAAAACGTAAGTGATTGTGTGCTTCCATTATTTTTGACCATAGGCATGCTATAATACAAAAACATTTCAGAAAACATCATATTTTTATTTAATTAAACAGCAAGATGATTTATATATTTTATTAATTTAATATAAATATCTTATTAATTTAAAACTAGCTACATTTAAATAAACAGGTTTAAAAGCATAATATTAAAAACTGATATTGTCCCTATAAGGCAAGCTTTTTACCTTGTACTATACATCATAACTAACCATTCAAAAGAAATATCCATTTATCCATATCCTAACCCAAATATCCTGTTCAGGGTCAGTGTAAAAAAACTGCCTATTCTGGAATTATTGTCCAGGTTTTAATTTCGGAGGTGGCAAAGACAGGAATGGCCGCATAGCTCTGTGAAGAGGATTACTTGTGTTCTATTTTATGTTCTGTATTTACCCCATTTTTTGACACCCATTGCACACCCAACTTGCATGGAAGGAGGTCTATCTCTGAATTGCCTTTCCCAAGATTTCTTCCTTTTTTCTGGGTACGACTTTGTTCCAGTCTCCTTAGGAAGTCAAGGCCGGGGGGCTATCAAAAACGGGGCCTGTTAAAGCCCATTGCAGCAATCCTTGTGTGATTTTTTGGACTATATAAGAATTGTTGTTGTTTGGTTCCCACCCTTGAGCATAAAGTTACAGTCTACCTCAGGGCACATTTACAAACACAAAACAACACTTGTGTACAGATGTAATTGATAGACCGTTATTACCTTAACATGAATGCTTTTGAAAAGTTAAGGGGAAAATCAGAATAATCTGAGAAAAAGAAGAACAAACATACGCATTTAAAACCACTGCATCACCATGCCAATCACAATGAACTTTGGTGCAAAGGCAAAATTAGGCTGAATTATGCTGAGCATTCAAATACAGTCATTAATTATCGTCCAATTCATGGACTGGGTACAATTAATTTTTTTTCTCTTTCATAGACTATTTTGAATAATGGAAATTATCTGAATTTTTTTTCCTTGAACTGAGGGTCAGGACCTTATATTTTCATTCTCAGGCAGTATGTACAGTACCTACGGTGCCTTAAATACAGAGGATGAATATAAGGGCCTTATATAGAGCCTTGTGGTTAAGACAATGAGAAAATCAAAAGAACGGAGCCTAAACCTTAGGAGGAAAATTGTGGATCAACAATAGAGTAAAGATCCTTAGAATCCATCTCCAAAGAGTCAACTGTACAGCTGTACAACTGAAGAATATAAAAATTTGGGGACGAACAGACTTTATGTTGTTGAGAAAGAGACACAAATTGCCTCCCAGGGATAAACAGCATTTGTTTCAAAAGGTTCAACAAAACCTCAAGATAACAACTAAGGAACTGGTAAGGAAGTTCAAAGACATCAGGAACAAAAGCATCAACCACCATTAATTAACAGAGCACTTCATCACTAAGACCAGAAAAGTTATTGACCAAGGAAGAAATCGTTACTCTAGAACTGACATAAAAAGCACAAGTTGCAGTTGCTCACTAAGACAAGACATAGCCTTTTGGGACAGTGTCCCACGAGTAGACAAAACAAAATTTGAATTTTTTGGCCATGATGATTAGCGAGATGTAAGGATGAGGCTCTTAATCCAAAAAATACCACCCCAACTGTGAAGCACATGGAAGGCAGCATCATGATGAGATGTGTTTTGCACTTCATAAAATAGATCATGAATAGTATCATGAAGAAGGAACATTATCTGGAAATTTTAAAGCAACACTTCAAGTTATGGGCCTGAAAGGTAAAGTCTGGTCACAAATGGGTCTTTCAGCAGGACAATGACCCTAGTGAGCATACTTCCAAAGTGGTCACAGACAACAATGTAACAGTATTGGAATGGCCATCACAAAGGGCTGTTCTGAATCCCACAGAAAATCTATGGACTGAACTAAAGAGACACTTCTAAGCAAGGAGGCCCATGAACTTGACTCACTCACACCAGTTCTGTCAGAATGAATTGGCCGATATTCACGCAAAATGTTTGAGAATCTTGTGGAAGGCTCTGCTGAGTGTTTGCTTCAGGTTGTGCAATTTAAAGGCAACATCACCAAATATTAATGTAAATTGTTGACATGCAGAAAAATTGACTTAGTGCTTAAAAACTGAACTGACTCTCTCTCTCTTAATCATTACTTTGGAGTAAAACTCTTTTTGAAATTAAGCAGATACACTAACTGACTTAAGACGAGAATTGTTTGGTAACATGGTATGTGTAAAGTTGAGGAATTTTAAGTTTTAAAATTTTTAGGCAAGGTGTATGAAAATTTGTGGCCTCAACTATACACAATGATCTGGATGAAATCATTTCGGTTTGAAAAAGAATGATGTTATCCTTTAAAAGAAGTTGTGATTAGAGGAGTGAACGTCAATCAACCAAAAATAACCAGTGCACTTGTTTTCTTGAAACATGTTCAAAATGACTTATACTGTATATTTATAGATCACTTCTACTTTTACACTGAACTATAAGTACAGGATAATGTGTTCCACTGCTTTTCTACCTTCTCCATGGGAAGATATATTTTCTAAAAATTACAATATATGTCCTACTAATTAGCTTAAATCTGAGGTCCCTTATTTCTTTACTGATATTTTTTTCTTTTAAAATTGTCAGCGGGCAACACCTTCTTACATATTTCGTTTATAATGTATACATTATTTTTACAGCTACACTTAGCCTTGGTTTTCTTGACATTCAAAATTCAGCACACTTTTACTCTACTCATCTGTCTCATACTCTATACAAACCAGAACAGGCACAACAGCCCTTCTCGGGAGTTCTTCTATCACATTTCTGACTTTATTTGAATACACACTATAAGCAGTATTCCACATGTGGCCTCACTTGTAACTGACTGTAAGTCATCTCCCATGACTTGCACTCTACACAGCATGCCACAGAACCGAATATTTCAGCAATGATTTTTTTTAAATCTTTATAAAATGTTACCAATGAACTGCCAAATCTTCCAATTTAGCGGAAATTTTAGGAGGATCCCTTAACACACCGCTTGTTTTTTTCAACCAATATCCAGGCTTTGACATGTAAAACGTGTCAAACCTACATTCCGAAAATGGCTGTACGTTATCGATTTCATACTGCGTACAGACCATTTGTTTAAGAACATCGTGCTTCAAAATAATATACTAAGCATACCCTAAATATCTTCTTCTGGCAGCTAAGTGCCCATTGCGTCAGACAGAAGCGCACTGCGACGAAGGCACAATTCTCCCGGAAATCGATATTTAACTTAAAATTATGTTCCATTCAATATTCTGCATTTCTACACACGTGGAAAACAAAATACAACTTCACTTTAGAACTGTGCTCGCGATACCCGTCCTTTCTTCCGTCTGTCTGTCTGTCTGTCAGTAGTCCGTGAAATTGCCGGCGTATGGCCTCAACTGTCCTCTCGCGTACACTCGTGTATTTACCAGGCTTACACGCAATAAATATATAAAATACTTTTGATCGTAGAACTCGAACTGACCTGCTCAGAACTGGCCTTTTCTGCTTTTAGCTGGCGTACAACCTCTCCTTGAGCTTTAATCGCTTCTTGTAACTCAGCCTTATCCGCCATGCTGCTGTGAAGTCAGGCCGGCCGATGATCTGATCTGCGCAAGCGCACTCTCACTCCCTGTCATAATTCCAACCGCCCTCTTGCAAGTCAGTGAAACGGCGCCGGTGCACGCTTCCTTGGTAACTGTAGGAGCGTTCCCGCCTCGTGCTGCACATTTGTATCCAAACGAGAATATCCCCTGTTCAGCATTCACTTTCTGCATGCTTTATCGTGTTGCGGATTTCATTTTAAATTTAATAATCTGGCATTTTTGCCCATTGATCAACGCGCAATAACCCATGATGACAAAGTGAAAACGAAAAATCAAAAACTGAATTCCAGAATGTTTGTAGAAAAGTAATGAGACTGATTTTTTATTTACCAAAGTTTTTATTTTTTTCAAACATCAATGTTATCCCCTTCAAAGTAGTTCCCTTGGACAGCTACACACCGATGGAGAAGTTGTTCCCACTGTTGGTAGCAGCACTGGAAGTCTTCAACCGGTATGGTCTTCAGCATGTCCGTTACACTCTTTTGGATGTTTTCTAAAGTCCCGAAATGACGTCCTTTGAGGACATTTTCAGTTTAGGAAAAAGGAAAAAGTCACACGGACTGAGGTCAGGTGAATAAGGGGGCTGGGGAACCACAGGAATGCCTTTTGAGGTCAAAAAATTCTGTTATGGAGAGGGCAGTTTTTCGGCACCATTTTGGCACAGGCCTTTCGCATGTGCAAATGTTCAGTCAAAATTTGATGAACGGTAAATCTGTTCAAATTTAATTGTTCACTCAACATTCTTAATGTTAAACGACGGTCTGATCTCACAAAAGTGTTCACACGTTCGATGTTTTCATTGGTTTTCGAAGCTGAAGTCCTCCCTGAACTGTGTTCATCTTCAACGTGTTTTCTGCCTTCCAAAAATGATTTGTGCCACCGAAAAACTTGAGCTCGGGATAAAGAATGTTCCCCATAGGCCTGTTTTAACTTTTCAAACGTCACACATTCCGTTTAATGGCACAACGTTGCTCCAAATTCCGCTGTTCCATTTTGCGTGACGCACAACCAAAAACACAACTTCACTAATAGCAGTCACAAAAATCACGTAGTTAACGGAAGGAGTTGAAACTCGCACTGAGCTATGGGAGGGTACTGATACACGTGCTCTATCAAGGACAACAGCACAGCATTGCCAGATCGCTTGCAGTGTTGCCAGTCTCATTACTTTTCTGCCACACCTAAGGGTATATAGACCCTTAATTCAGCTTCTTCTGGAAGCCCCTTTGGCAGCAATTCAAGCTTCGAGTCTTTATGCACCTAAAATCTGGAATAGCCTGCCAATAGGAATTCGCCAGGCTAATACAGTAGAGCACTTTAAAACACTGCTGAAAACACATTACTTTAACATGGCCTTTTTATAACTTCAATTTAACTTAACTTAATCCTGATACTCTGTATGTTCAATTCTTCATAATAACTATTCATGGTGGCTCTAAAATCCGTACTGACCCCTACTCTCTTTTCTGTTTCTTTTTCCGGTTTCTTTGTGGTGGTGGCCTGCGCCACCTCCACCTTCTCAAAGCATCATGATGCTCCAACAATGATGGATGGATTAAAAGGCAGAAGTCTACGTGATCATCATAATCAAGTCCTTCCGTGAGAACCCTAAATCCAAATAGGACTGTTTCATTTATGTTAGGTAGAATGCCCAGAGGGGACTGGGCGGTCTCATGGTCTGGAATCCCTACAGATTTTATTTTTTTCTCCAGCCGTCTGGAGGTCAGGGGGTTATCCCCCCTGGCCATTGGACCTTACTTATTCTATGTTAATTAATGTTGACTTATTTTGTTTTCTTATTGTGTCTTTTATTTTTCTATTCTTTATTATGTAAAGCACTTTGAGCTACTGCTTGTATGAAAATGTGCTATATAAATAAATGTTGTTGTTGTTGTTTATAAATAAATCTCTACAAGCTTTGCACGCCTGGATTTGGGTACTTTGTTCCATTCTTCCACTCAAGCTCTGTTACATGGGATGGAAGACATCTGTAAACTGATGTTTCGTGGTGCCAAACTGCGTTCGGTCGCAGTTGTACTTTAAGGTGTAGTAGTGTTGCCCTGATCCAGGGCCTTTAAATCTATTAGGCGATGACAGCGATTTCCTAGTGCACAGTCATCTGAGGGGTGCTGTTTTTGAAAGTCTAGAGGCCCATGCTCCAGCCACCGAAAGATGCAGTTTATGAAACTCAAGATGCGTTTGATTTAGACTTTCCCCACCTGAAGTCTAATAATATTGAATAGGCACTATAGACATTTAAGCAGAGCTTGTTCCAGTCTTTTTTGCCCCCACCGGTCAATGCTATGGACACCAAAGGGTGTCATTTTGATACCTCAAGGAGCACATGCTCCAGACAAGGTCTAAGACTCCATATGGGTTTTAACCGGAACTACCCCAGTCTGACATTGTGTGTACTCTGGAGCAGGTTTTCTTCAGAGACCTCTCTATATTTGACTACATTTAGCCTTTCATTAATTCTGACCAGTATCCCTGTCCCTGACACTGAGAAGCACCCCATGGAACACCAAAGGGTTGGTATTAGGTTTTGCCAGATATAGTGATTGGATATGGATTGGATATTGGATAATTATAGGCCTATTTCAAATTTACCATTTCTCTCTAAAATACTAGAAAAAGTAGTCACCAGTCAGCTATAGTCACACCTTACGCATTACAATTTATTTGAGAAATTCCAGTCTGGTTTTCACACTGGTCATAGTACAGAAACTGCACTAACATGAGTTGTAAATGACATTCTGATATCCTCTGATGAAGGAAACTCCACTGTAATTATGTTGTTGGACTTAAGTGCAGCATTTGACACCATTGACCATTCTATTTTACTGCACAGGCTAGAAAACGATGTTGGGCTTACAGGCCCCATGCTCGCTTGGCTTAGTTCTTATTTATCAAATCGATTCCAATATGTACAGAAATGTGCTGACAGGACTCCATCATTATACACAGAAGGTCAATATGGTGTCCCGCAGGGCTCAGTACTGGGACCTTTACTGTTTTCACTTTACATGTTTCCACTGGGATCTCTCATTAGGAAACAGAATGTTAATTTTCACTGTATGCAGATGACACCCAGTTATACCTTTCATTTAAATCAAATGAAGTTTCTCCGATGTTGTCTTTAATTAGTTGTGTTAGTGAATTAAAGGAGTGGATGAATGAGAACTACTTGTCTTTAAATACAGATAAAACAGAGATGTTAATTGTTGGAGGGAATGACGCTGATCACAGCAATATTTTGTCATCATTTAACTCAGTTGGAATCCCAATTAATTTTACTGAATCAGCCCGCAATCTAGGAGTTATCTTTGATTCTAGCATGTCATTTAAAGCACATATTACAAAGTTGTCCAAAACATGTTTCTTCCATCTTAAAAATGTTAGGAAATTAAGGTGCTTTCTAAATAAACAGGATTCTGAGAAATTAATTCATGCATTTATCTCTAGTAGGATTGACTACTGCAATGCGGTGTTCACTGGCTGTTCAAACTGTTCTTTATACAGCCTCCAGTTAATCCAAAATGCGGCTGCAAGAATTATTACAAGAACAAGAAAATATGAACACATAACTCCAGTTCTTAAATCCTTACACTGGCTCCCAGTTAAGTTTAGGGCAGATTTCAAAATCCTCCTTTTAACATATAAAGCATTAAATGGCCAAGGTCCGCTTACTTGTCTGAACTTATCATGACTTACAAACCTGAGCACATTAAGATCTCAAGATGCCGGTCTGCTTAGGATTCCAAGGATTAATAAAATAACAGTGGGAGGTCGAGCTTTTAGTTACAGGGCCCCTAAACTGTGGAATGGTCTTCCTGCTATAAGAGATGCCCCTTCGTCTCAGCCTTTAAATCCTCGGCTGAAGACTCACTACTTCAGTTTAGCATATCCTGACTAGAGCTGCTGATTAACTGTACAGACTGCATCTCTGTTGTTAGTCATTAGCACTAAAACATAAGTAACATGATTGTTATAATTTCTTACTAACCCTCACCTATTCTGTTTCTGTTCTCGGTACTCAAATGTGGCACTTGGTGCCACAGCCCACCTGCCAAGTTGTTTGCCTGCCTATGGTAAAGTCATCCCTGATGGAGGATCACAGGAATCATGGGAAAAGGGGTCCTTTCATCGGATTGGCTGGCCGAGCAACGTTTCAGCCGTGGAATGGCCAAATGGGGAGGCAGCTTGATGGATGAGGTCTCCAGGACTCTAAAAATATCCAAATCTTATTATGTGATATCATCTACTGTTAAATTCTGCTCTGTTCTTCTAAAATTTTTATTATTATGCTGTATTAAGGATTTGTTCTGTTCTGTGTATTGTATTGTATTGTATTGACCCCCTTCTTTTGACACCCACTGCACGCTCAACCTCACTGGAAAGGGGTCTCTCTTTGAACTGCCTTTCCCAAGGTTTCTTCCATTTTCCCTACAAGGTTTTTTGGGAGTTTTTCCTTGTCTTCTCAGAGAGTCAAGGCTGGGGGGCTGTCAAGAGGCAGGGCCTGTTAAAGCCCATTGCGGCACTTCCTGTGTGATTTTGGGCTATACAAAAATAAACTGTATTGTATTGTATTGTATATGTGCTCAAAGATTTCACTTTTTGTCTCATCAGATCAGGAGAACCTTTATCATCATTTTCATGAGCTGTCATATGTATTTGATTGATGGAGGGCTGCTGAGATGACTTACCAACAGGTTCTCCCAACTCAGCAGAGGATTTATGAAGCTCCTTTAGAGTGACCATTGAGTTCTTTGTCACCTGCCTGACCAAGGCTCTTATTGCAAAGTTTGACTGGATGATGAACTCTAGGAGGAGTCCTGGTGGTTCCAAAGTTCTTCTATGTTATAATTATTGATGGCACTGTGCTCATGAGGACAATAAAATCTTCAGAAATAGTTTTATATCCTTGCTGTGATCTATGCCTCAACACAATTTGATCATTGGGATCTATAAAGAGTTCCTTGGACTTCATGGCTTGGTGTTTATCCGGACATAACAGTGCGAATTGTAGGACCTTATATACACAGGTACACATATGCATTTCTAAACTATGTCCAGTCAATTCACTTTGCCACTGGTGAACTCCAGTCAAGTTCTAGAAACATCTCAAGAAGAATTAAGGCAAACAGGAGGCACTTGAGCACAATTTGGAGTGCCACAGCAAAGTGCCTGAGTACTTCTATGAAGGAAATACATAATAAATTTGAAAACTTTTCTGAAAACATGTTTTCCCTTTGTCATTATGGCTTATTGAATGTAGAGTGATGGGCAAAAATGATAAATGAATTCCTTTAAAATTAAATCTACAATACAATAAATTGTACAGAAAGTGAAGGGGTCTAAAAGCTTTCTGAATCCAATGTTATTACCACTCTTCTTTTAACTTCACCTGTTTGTTGTCTAGTACAAATCTTGTAATCTATATTTAACCCACTTCCTATTGTCCAAATGACTTGAAATTTTGCACACTTACTCACTTCCGATGACAATATATGAATCAATAATCAGTTTCACTAATTGATCAATTAATCCATGTTAATTAAGAAATGAAATTTTCATATGAAGAAAATTTCACCAATAGATGGCACTAGTAACAGATAGAAATATTAAAGGAAGTGTTAAAATATTGATTACAAAATTATACTAAAACAAACCCAAGACTAAAAAGTTGAAAATAATATACACGTATATGTGAAAAAATACTTTTTAAAAATATTAAGTTAAAAGGTGTACTAAAAAGTAAAAAATAAGTCTCTCATACATCATTCGTAAAATAAAAGCGTTAGCACTTTTCATCAATCAATAAAATCTTAGCAAAAGCATATATACTGTATATTTTCAGGCGGCCTTGTGGTGCAGTGGTAGCGCTGCTGCCTCGCAGTTAGGAGACCCAAGTTCGCTTCCTGGGTCCTCCCTGTGTGGAGTTTGCATGTTCTCCCCGTGTCTGTGTGGGTTTCCTCCGGGTGCTCCAATTTCCTCCCACAGTCCAAAGACATGCAGGTTAGATGCAGTGGCGATTCTAAATTGTGCTTGGTGTGTGTGTGCACCCTGCGGTGGGCTGGTGCCCTGCCCAGGGTTGGTTTCCTGCCTTGTGCCCTGCGTTGGCTAGGATTGGCTCCAGCAGACCCATGTGACCCTGTAGTTGGGATATAGTGGCTTGGATAATGGATGGATGGATATGTTTTCACTTTCTCATTCTGGTGTATTGAGGACTACTGACAGAATATCATGTACAAGTGATCTTCACAGCACTGACTTGGATCTTGAATTTCTTTGGTGTTGGAGAAAAATTGTGCTTCCTTTGTTTTGACTGTTGTATAGACTTTGGGTCAGAATGATGTATCCACACTTTGTCTTGTATTTATGAAATGCTTCACAAAATTCTCCCAGTTCACAATTCTTACATTCTCCCTGAAACATTGGATGAACTGATGCCTCAATTCAGAAGTCAAACATCTGGACTCTCAAAGCACATACTTGTTAATCATATTTAATTATTCAGGAAGAATGAATTCAACTGAACAATAATGTATCCACTTTAGTTACAAGGCTGCTATGTCATGTGCCACCATTCTTGGATTCTGTATTATGACTCATTTTATAGCAGCAGTGGTTTTTTTTTTCTGTCACCAACATCAAGCACCTTTCAAAGCCTGGGTGACATCCCATCATGATGGAATTCTGTAGTGACATATGAGTGGGACTGATACTAGTGCATGTCTATTAGGACTAGGCGAGGATGAATCACCAAAGGGATATACACTTTATTTTGTACTTTTGAACATCCATGTTGATATTTTTAAAATACTACACGATTTGAAACAGTCAGACTCTCCCTATGTCTTCCAGAGTAGGAGCCCATATTGGGACTGTACCTGTATATGCATTTGATTATTATTTTTATCATGTCTCCAGTAGTACTAGGATGTTGACCCGTGTTAGCCATTATGAAGTGATAAGCAAAATGACAACTTTTATTGGTTAACTAAAAAGATTACAATACAGTCATATGAAAAAGTTTGTGAACCCCTCTCAGCCTGCATAATAATTTACTCTCCTTTCAACAGAAAAGATAACAGTGGTATGTCATTTTGCTGATTTGAATGCCCGTCACTGCTCAATGCTGATTACTGGCAACACCAAATTGGTTGGATGAGCTCATTAAGCCTTGAACTTCATAGACAGGTCTGTCCAATAATGAGTTTTAAAAGGTATTTAAGGTGGTCAATTGCAAGTTGTGCTTCCCTTTGACTCTCCTCTGAAGAGTGACAGACAGCATGAGATCCTCAAAGCAACTCTCAAAAGATCTGAAAACAAAGATTGTTCAGTCTCATGGTTTAGGGGAAGGCTACAAAACGCTATCTCAGAGGTTTAAACTGTCAGTTTCAACTGTAAGGAATGGAATCAGGAAATGGAAGGCCACAGGCACAGTTGCTGTTAAACCTAGCAGGTCAGGCAGGCCAAGAAAAATACAGGAGCGGCATATGAGCAGGATTGTAAGAATGGATACGGACAACACAAAGATCACCTCCAAAGACCTTCAAGAACATCTCGCTGCAGATGGTGTATCTGTACATCGTTCTACAATTCAGCACATTTTGCACCAAGAACATCTGTATGGCAGGGTGATGAGAAAGAAGCCCTTTCAGCACTCACGCCACAAACAGAGTCGCTTGTTGTATGCCAATGCTCATTTAGACAAACCAGATTCATTTTGGAACAAAGTGCTTTGGACTGGTCAGGCAAAGATTGAGTTATTTGGTCTTAACAAAAAGAGCTTTGCATGGCGGAAGAAGAACACCGCATTCCAAGAAAAACACCTGCTACCTACTGTCAAATTTGGTGGAGGTTCCATCATGCTGTGGGGCTGTGTGGCTGTGTGGCTAGTTGGGGCCCTTGTTAAAGTTGAGGGTTGGATGAATTCAACCCAATATCAACAAATTCTTCAGGATAATGTTCACGCATCAGTCACAAAGTTGAAGTTACGTAGGGGTTGGATATTCCAACAAGACAATGACCCAAAACGCAGTTCGACATCTACAAAGGCATTCATACAGAGGGAGAAGTACAATGTTCTGGAATGGCCGTCAAAGTCCCCAGACTTGAATATCATCGAAAATCTATGGGATAATTTGAAGCAGGCTGTCCATGCTCGGCAGCCATCAAATTTAACTGAACTGGAGAGATTTTGTATGAAGAATGGTCAGAAATACCTCCACCCAGAATCCAGACACTCATCAAATGCTATAGGAGGACAGCGTCTAGAGGCTCAAAGGAGCAAAAGGAGGCTCAACTAAGTATTGACGTAATTTCTCTGTTGGGGTGCCCAAATTTATGCAACTGTCTAATTTTGTTATTATGAATATTGCATATTTTATGTTAATCCAATAAACTTAATGTCACTGCTGAAATACTACTGTTTCCATAAGGCACGTCATATATTAAAAGGAAGTTGCTACTTTGAAAGCTCAGCCAATGAGAAACAAAAATCCAAAGAATTAAGAGGGGTTCCCAGACTTTTTCATATGCCTGAAGAACGGGCCTGAGTTTCCTCGAAAGTTTGCATATTGTAATCATGGCGCCACAATCCGTCCTAACCCCTACTTTCTCTGCTGTTCTTTTTCTGGTTCTCTTTGGTGGTGGCGTCACCACCACCTGATCAGGGCACCATGCAGTCGCCTTACATTGAAGTCTAGATGTCCACATGACCAACATCATCTAATTCTTCCACGTGAAGCCTGAAAACCATGAGGACTGATTGAGATCATTTATGTTAGGTAGAATACCTAGAGGGAGCTGGTGGTCTCATTGTCTCATGGCCTCAGAACCCTGCAGCCCTCTGGAGTTTTTCTTTTTTGTTTTTGATGTCCTACCTGGCCATTGGATCATAATTTACTCTTTATTACTTATAATTACCTCATCTTATTTTTATATTTTTCATTTTTCTTTCTTCATCCCGTAAAGCACTTTGAGCTACATTATTTGTATGAAAACGTGCTATAGAGATAAATGTTGTTGGGACAAGACAGAGTCAGATAAACTTTTAAGATGGTTAGTCTGAATTAAGATTTTTTTCTGAACTGATCAGTGGATTCTGTTTTACAGCTTTCTTTGGAAGAAAGTATTGCCGTTAATGTTCAACCACCATGTTTGCTCAGACTGGATATCAATCAGATTTCAGTGTACATGCAAGTTTTCTGATTCTATAGCATGCAAAGCAGTAGCATTTGACATGGAACCAGCATTTTGTAATGTTGTATATTTCAAAATAAAACAAAAAATGTTTTACAATATGCTTCTCAGGACATTTTATATTTGTATGTCAATTGACATTGAGTAAAATTACTTTGGACTAAGGGAAATAATGACAAAATTTCAAAAGCTCATGGCTACATAAAACCAGGATTGTATTGTAAGTAAGAAATATTACTAGTCAGAAGACTTTTGTAGACCATCCACATTGCTCTTCATCACTTGGGTAGTCACAACATGTACGTTAGGATACAATTTAGTGACTACACCTAAGATTTTAATATCAATATCCCTTCCCAACTGGTTCATATTTCAGAGAATTGGGCCTGCCCAATGCCATCTCAAAGTGGGTAGTGGACTTTTTAACAGGTAGATCAGCGGTTCTCAAACTTTTGTATTTCGCGCCCCCCGCGTAATATAAGATAGATGAGAATAACCCACGATACAACTAACAAAGGTATGATACTTGTGCGGTGTCGCGATATTCTATCATTTTTCTTCCATAAGATTTGCATGTGTTCGGCTAACTTCGATGAAATATTTGCAGTTTATTTTTTTTCAAAGTGTTTTAATAACTGCTAAAATGCATTGTGTGTTTTTTGGTAGTAATTATAATCCCAAAAACAAAGAATAAATTATTAATTCATATTTGATTATTTTTTATGTAAAGAAACGATTAAATATGCTTTCATTTTTAAAAATCTCGTAAACGAGGACGCCGATGAAGTCAATCTGCGCAAGACGAACGTATTTTCGTCCGACAAATATTGTCGCTGTTAGTTGTATCATGAAAATAACCCAATACGCAGTTAATTATTTAACTCAATTTGGCCACATTGGCTACGCAGTCGCACCGCATTATCACCTGATCTACTGTTACCCGAATGTTCACGACAGATACCGATATCGTCTCGAACTTTCTGGATTGAAAATACGCGACTATAAAAACAGCAGCAGCAGCGCCGCTCGTCATAGAAACAAACTTCAAATAGAAAAGGAGCTCAGAGTGTCTCGATATGTCGAATATCAAACCAAACCTGGACAGGCTGTGTACTTTAAAGCAGGCACAACATATCAGTCATTAGATCTATGCCTTAGATATGTTTTATTTTAATTTTAGTTATAATGCATTCGTTGTGATTATATGCTTGCAAATTTAAATTTGAAATAAAAATGTAAAAAAATACATTTGATGTCTTGTTCATTTATTCGACACCCCCCTTGTACAGCTTCAGCGCCCCGCGCCCCACAGTTTGAGAACCGCTGAGCAGATCATTTCAGGTAGCTGGGATTGGCAATAAAACCTCATCACCACTGATGGTGAGTAGTGGAGCTCCACAAGGCTGCTGTCTGAGCCCAGAACTGTGTTCACTCTTCACTTATGACTGTATAGCCATATGCGACATTAATAATATCTACATTATGAGCAAAGATGAGTCTGAAGATAGTCAAGTATTTTGGATTATTTTGAAGTATTCAAGAGATTAATGGTCTGGTTAGCTACTGTCCCATCAACAACCCAACCTTAAACCAAATTAAAGAAATGATTCTGGACTTTAGGAGGAGAGAGGTGAACCACTCTTCAGTCCAGATTGATGGGGCAAGTGGTGGAAAGAATGGTCAGTTTTCAAACTTCTCTATGTTTCCACATCTCATACTGGTCACAAAACACCACTACCATCATTAAAATAAGCACAGCATCGCCTTAACGTCCTCAGATGCTTGAAGAAGTGTGGTATACACAGTGTTGTGCGAGTTCACACCTCACAAGAACTCGCTCAAAGCTCAGTTCACTAAAATGAACACATTGTCGTCCATAGTTCACCGTTTCAATTTTGAACTGGTTCATGTTCAGTTCATTTTGTGTTTTTTAAAGAGTGACAATAAATGACCCATGAGTTTACTTTTTCAATTTTGCATACCTTATATTAGGCTATTACAGTGTTCGTAAATAAAATACAATAATTCTGAAGACACTTTATTAAGTTATACCCAGCAACAAACACGTATAACCATATATGCTAAATATCTTCCCGGTCACAAAAGAAATTAAATAGATGAAAGTAGGCTAGAAAATAAATTACAGCTTTATTTCCAACCGTGTGACACAAATGGTGACTGTGGGACCAGCGTGTAGCTGAACTAACTTATTACGCTGCCGGTCAAAATCCGCCTCACATATACTGCTGAAAAGAATTAAAGGAACACTTTTTAATCAGAGTATAGCATAAAGTCAATGAAACTTATGGGATATTAATCTGGTCAGTTAAGTAGCACAGGGGGTTGTTAATCAGTTTCAGCTGCTGTGGTGTTATTGAAATTAACAACAGATGCACTAGAGGGGCAACAATGAGATGATCCCCAAAACAGGAATGGTTTAACAGGTGGAGGCCACTGACATTTTTCCCTCCTCATCTTTTCTGACTGTTTCTTCACTAGTTTTGCATTTGGCTACAGTCAGTGTCACTACTGGTAGCATGAGGCGATACCTGGACCCTACAGAGGTTGCACAGGTAGTCCAACTTCTCCAGGATGGCACATCAATACGTGTCATTGCCAGAAGGTTTGCTGTGTCTCCCTGCACAGTCTCAAGGGCATGGAGGAGATTCTAGGAGACAAGCAGTTACTCTAGGAGAGCTGGAAAGGGCCATAGAAGGTCCATAACCCATCAGCAGGACCAGTATCTGCTCCTTTGGGCAAGGAGGAACAGGATGAGCACTGCCAGAGCCCTACAAAATGACCTCCAGCAGGCCACTGGTGTGAATGTCTCTGACCAAACAACCAGAAAGACTTCATGAGGGTGACCCAAGGGCCCCATGTCCTCTAATGGGCCCTGAGCTCACTGCCCAGCAGCATGCAGCTCGATTGGCATTCGCCATAGAATACCAGAATTGGCAGATGCACCACTGGTGCCCTGTGCTTTTACAGATGAGAGCAGGTTCACCCTGAGCACGTGACAGAAGTGAAAGGGTCTGGAGAAGCCATGGAGAACATTATGCTGCCTGTAACATCATTCAGCATGAGCAGTTTGGTGGTGGGTTAATGATTGTTTGGGGAGGCATATCCATGGAGGGTCACCCAGACCACTACAGGCTTGACAAAGGCACCTTGGCTGCCATTAGGTATCAGGATGAAATCCTTGGACCCATTGTCAGACCCTATGCTGGTACAGTGGCTCCTGGTGCACGACAATTCCTGGCCTCATGTGGTGAGAGTATGCAGGCAGTTCCTGGAGGATGAAGGAATTGATACCATTGACTGGCCACCACACTTTCCTGACCTAAATCCAATAGAACACCTCTGGGACATTATGTTTTGGTCCATCCAATGCCACCAGGTTGCACCTCAGACTGTCCAGGAGCTGGTCCAGATCTGGGAGGAGATCCCCCACAACACCATCTGTCATCTCATTAGAAGCATGCACCGATGTTGTCAGGCATGTATACAAGAACACAGGGGCCATACAAAGTGCTGCGTACAATTTGGAGTTGCTGCAATTAAATTTTGGCAAAATGGACTAGCCTGCCACATCATTTTTTCACTCTGATTTTTGGGGCGTCTTTGAATTCAGGGCTCTGTAGGTTGATCATTTTCATTTCCATCAAACGATGTGGCATCCTTTCGTTCCTAACACATTACCCAGTCTATATCAGTATAGATATCCAGGAGGATTTCTTTTTCCCATTGAGATCTGATGTGTTTTCAAAGTGTTCCTTTAATTTTTTTGAGCAGTTTATATGCATGTCCAACGGGGAAAAATATAAAGTGGCCTCGTGAAATCCAACGTTTTCCTAAAAGCGAAAGCGGAGCGTCACCGCGTGTTCGTGTCAACGGAGGTATACACTTAAGAGGGCAGACACAGACAGTGCCTTTTTTAAGTTATTTTTTTCCGAATACAAATAAATGGCAAAAAATTTGTACGAAATAAATATTTGTAAAAATCCGCTATTTGTGCTTATCTGAATACTGGACTGGATTCGAATTGCTACTTTGCAAGGTAACACGTTTAATCTGGACCTAAACCAGATCCAGAATGTCACTTAAAACTGAACTAGCTCACGTTCAAGTTCTTCACTTGCAAATACGTTACGTTAAGTTCACCGTTCGTAGAAAAAAATAGCTTTTTCAATGAACGTGCTCTTTTGAACTAGCTCATGCACAACACCGGGTATACGGAAACAAAGCCTGGTGAGCTTCTACTACAGCATTGTTGAGAGCGTAGTGGCAGGAGGTATCACACTCTAGCATGGGAACACCACAGCCATCACAACAAAGGATGGTGAAGCAGGCACAGCATATCACTTGGCTCTATTCATCCCACAATCCACCAAAAGCTGCAGAAATACTGTAGGACTGATGCAATGCATGGCCCAACTCATTCTGGGTACAGTTCATTTTCCAAACTGAAGTCAGACCATAGGTATGCTGCTATCAAAGTGAGGACCTCTCAGTTCAAGATCAGTTTTTAACTCACTGCAGTCCATCTTTTCAATAATGTGGATCATAGTTAGACCAAGTACACTGTATAATAACACACACTGTATATGTAACATTCAACAACATGCTACCCAAATAATGTAATCGTTCTGTTTTGTATTTGTCTTGTCTTGCATTTGTTTTGTTGTGTATTGTATATGGGTGACCCATGCAATGTTTCATGTACCTGACTGGACAGATCAAGTGAGATTTTCATACAGGGTCAGATTAAGACCTAAAGGTTAAGAAGGGAGGTGATGATTATCAAGCAGCAGTATGGTTTCATGCCAAGAAAGAGCACTACAGATGTGATGTTTGCTCTGAGGGTATTGATGGAGAAATTTAGGGAAGGCCAGAAGGAGTTGCATTGTGTCTTTGTGGACCTGGAGAAAGCATATGGCAGGGTGCCTCGAGAGGAGCTGTGGTATTGTAAGAGGGAAGGCCAGAGAAGTATGTAAGAGTGGTACAGGTTATGTACAATAGAAGTGTGACAGTGGAGAGGTTTACAGTAGGACTGACGGATGCGTTCAAGGTAAAGGTGGGATTACATCAGGGATCGGCTCTGAACCCTTTCTTGTTTGCAATGGTGATGGACAGGTTGACAGACGAGATTAGACAGGAGTTCCTGTAATCTATGATGTTTGCTGATGACATTGTGATCTGTAGCGAAAGTATAGGGAGTAGGTTGAGGAGACCCTAGAGAGGTGGAGATCTGCTCTGGAGAGGAGAGGAATGAAGGTCAGTAGGAACAAGACAGAATCCATGTGTGTAAATGAGAGGGAAGTCAATGGAATGGTGAGGATGCAGGGAGTAGAGTTGGTGAAGGTGGATGAGTTTAAATACTTGGGATCAATAGTGCAGAGTAATTGTGATTATGGAAGAGAGGTAAAAAAGAGAGTGCAGGCAGGGTGGAGTGGGTGGAGAAGAGCGTCAGGAGTAATTTGTGACAGACGGGTATCAGCGAGAGTGAAAGGGAAGGTCTACAGGACAGTAGTGAGAACAGCTATGACATATGGGTTGGTGACGGTGGCACTGACCAGAAAGCAGGAGACAGAGCTGGAGGTGGCAGAGTTAAAGATGCTAAGATTTGCATTGGGTGTGACGAGGATGGATTGGATTAGAAATGAGGACATTAGAGGGTCAGCTCAAGTTGGACGGTTTTGAGACAAAACTAGAGAGGCGAGATTGCGTTGGTTTGGACATGTGCAGAGGAGAGACGCTGGGTATATTGGGAGAAGGGTGCTAAGGATAGAGCTGCCAGACAAGAGGAAAAGAGGAGGACCTAAGCGAAGGTTTATGGATGTGGTGAGAGAGGACATGCAGGTGTTGGGGGTGACAGAGCAAGATGACGAAAACAGGACAGATATGGAAGAAGATGATCCACTGTGGCGACCCTTAATGGAAGCAGATGAAAAATGAAGAAGAGGCCCTAAGCATTTAAAAGATTTTGGAGCCCCCATACAGTATATATCTCATTCAAAATATAAACAATAATAAACCTTAAAATAAAAATGTATTTTTTTATTGAAACAAAACTTACAGTAAGATGGAAAATAATATTTTTTTCTATACTTCCACTATATTTGAAAACTTTTCTCTTACTTCTTTAATCAGATCCTTAAAACTAATCGTATGTAACACATCCTTCTATATAAAAGCGGTCGGGTGTCCTTCGTCCCGTGAGTGCTACGCAGGCGCAGAGTTTCACACACGCCCTGTCCATTTTGCAATGCACGATGGGATTTGTAGTTTCGTTTTTCCATGTAAAAGATGATTTTCTACTTCAGACTGTGCGATATCTTCTTCTTCTTCTTTCTTACTATATAAAAGCGGTCGGGGTTGTCCTTCCGTCCCTTATCACAGACTTACTACTTGCAGCTTGCGGTACGAAGCGACATGATGTGAGCAGAGTTCTGGTGCTCCCATCGTTCCTTTGCTTTTGTGCGCGATGCGCTGGAAAAATAGACAAAATTATGTCTCTGGAAATAATTAATGTTGATGGAGTACAAATGCCTCACCGCGTAGTAAATATCAGGGGGGTTCAAAAGGGCAACCTCCATACAGAAAAAAAGTTTAAATTTCATCACAAAAATAACAGAAACTAAGAGTATTAAAGTAATACCGCTCAAATGCAATATAACCAAATTAATGAGTTTGTATAAAATATCAAATTGATCTACGTATTGAATTGCCTTAAGAAGTGGTCAACTTAAAAGTCGGTCGCCTTAAAAGCTGGGTCAGCCTAGTAATCTTCTATACATAGTAGAGATAACACATCCAGTCTGCCTTTATTAGTACTATTTTTAAATTATTTTTATTATTGTATATATGTATGCAATTTTTTAATTAGATGTGGGAGTCCCTTTTTGTCAAACCTGGTTCAGCTGCACCATTTGTACTTTTGCACCATATGGTTTATGCTAAATTCATCAATGGAAAATTTCTGTGGTTCTCCCCCTTCCCGTGATGCCCTAATTGTGTTTATTTTGCTTAATGGGTAATCCAGCCCTGTTTGTAATTCTGTATATCAGTCAAATGAAGAATCTCAAGCTCTAACTCTGCTCTGCATGATGGTGTCCTTATCTGCCTAATAATAATATAACCACAGGGGGGCGCCAAACAAACATACAATTCATTTTATTAAATGACAAAGGATAGCATAACTCTGTGTACACAGTTCTCAGTCTGAAACATCCTCTCATTCCGTTAAAGTGGGGCTTTCGCAGTTTGCATTTGAGGTACATGGGTATGGAGGAATATTTCGGACAAAATGAAATAAATAAATAAATGCGTAAATAAATAAAAGTACTGTGAAATGACAGCCTTAATAAATAAATATGTCATGAAATGAGAGCATAAATAAATAAATGTGTCACGAAATATGTTTTTCGTTGCTTATTTATTTATTTCATTTTGTCCGTAACATTCCTGCAAACCGTCATGAAATACGGCTTGAAATAAAACTGTCACTTTCACTCGTCAAAGTTGAGAGGGTGGGCTCTAACACGCCCTCTAGTTACTGATTGCTGAATCGATAGCACAAGAGTTAATTAGAAAAATGCTTACTACTGCCGATGAAATGGATTCTGCCGAAGATATTACGTATTTCAGAGAGAGAATTGAAGGTTTATCGGAAGAAATTACAATGTTGGCGGCCCTTTTAGACTCCGATATAGATGAAACTGTTTTTGAAATTATCGAAGAACTGGTGGAACGGACTCGACTACACTCCAGTTCAGGTGATGCAGTTCCCTGCTCTGGACGTCCATCCTTTGACATTCCAGCTGAGTCAATAGAACACCTTCTGTTATGCGGTTTAAAAGTACGACAGATTGCTGATCTGTATGATGTATCAGAGAAGACGATCACAAGGCGAATGAGCCAGTTTGATATACGGTAAGCTGCAACGGCTGTATTAGTTTAGGTACTTTGACATGGAATGCCCAAAGCAGCTCCACCTAATATTTTGAACTGAACAACTTTACCACTGATCAGAGCTGTACAGTTGTTTGAAAAAGTAGCTGCGAATATGCAACTGACTTTCTACTCGTAAAACAAGGGTCAAATACTCAGTTCTAAAAGGGCCGCCAACATTGTAATTTCTTCCGATAAATCTTCCATTCTCTCTCTGAAATACGTAATATCTTCGGCAGAATCCATTTCATCGGCAGTAGTAAGCATTTTTCTAATTAATTCTTGTGCTATCGATTCACCAATCAGTAACTAGAGGGCGTGTTAGAGCCCACCCTCACAACTTTGACGAGTGAAAGTGACAGTTTTATTTCAAGCCGTATTTCATGACGGTTTGCAGGAATGTTACGGACAAAATGAAATAAATAAATAAGCAACGAAAAACATATTTCGTGACACATTTATTTATTTATGCTCTCATTTCATGACATATTTATTTATTAAGGCTCTCATTTCATGACACATTTATTTATTTATGCTCTCATTTCACAGTACTTTTATTTATTTACGCATTTATTTATTTATTTCATTTTGTCCGAAATATTCCTCCATACATGGGCAGTGCTAACAAGCCATGCTGTTCCTTCACATAAAGTCTAAAGTGGTATAAGAAGTAGGAGGCAAAAACACACAAAAAAGACTGCAGTCCCTATCATCAGCACATGTCTCTGCTTAGCTAACATAGTCGGGAGGCCTATGCCACTGGGCACACCCTGAAGTCAGGTTAACAGGTCCTAAAATTCTGTGTGGAGAGCTAGTGCCAGCAGAACTTGTGAGTATAACCATAATGCTGGCTGAAAGGTGTGCTCCTCTATCATTGCTTGGCAAAATGGAGTATTAAACATGACCTCCCTTGTCTGAACCCATGCTGTCTGTTTGGTAAAACGCTTGTTCTTGCCATGTGTTGCTCAACCTTTACCTTAATAGTGATTGCATGTGATGCATGTTAAATTTACCTGTGATGCATGTCATTACTTATATTTTTGTGCTAATGACTAACAAACATAGATGCATTTTGCAGAGCTAATCATTAGCTCAAGTCAGGCTGTGCTTAGTCTTGCAGAGCCAGATGTCTGGAGACAACCACGAGTGAATTGTGCTTAAAAATAAGTGGGAACAATTAGATGACTCGCTGCATGTCACATTTCTAAACCAATCAAATGTCTTAATGAAGGTGGTGGCTCTGAGGCTAAGGAATCTGTGCTGGTATCCCGAAGGTTGCCGGTTTGAATCCCCATCACTGCCAAAAGAGATCCTACTCTGCTGGGCCCTTGATGAAGGCCCTTAGCCTGTAATTGCTTCAGGGGAGCTGTACAATGGCCGACCCTGCTCTCTAACCCCAAGGGGTATGCGAAAACTAACAAATTCCTAATACAAGAAATTGTGTAAGGCGAAATAAGGAACAAAAAAAAAAAGTTGGGACGGGGATTTTGAACTCCAAAGAGCAGAGGTGCTCTCATTATCCCAGTACGACAAAGTGTTAGCTTTTGTCTATAGCTGAAAGTCTCCTGATTAAAGACTCTAACTGAACAAATAAATGTGTTTCGCCCGTGTGGAAAGCATATTGCATGTGTTAAAAATAAACACAACCTGTTCATACATTGGAATTTGAGGACATCCGTGAACTAGAGGTAAAAGTGTACAATTTGCAGTCACAGGTGTTGCGTGTGCTTTTTGTTGTTCCGCATTATGACGATAGTGTAGGAGTGGATGGAAACTTGAAAGAATTGGCAGATATGCTGGTGAAAATATGAACTACAAAATATGCATTTGAAGTAAACGGTGCGTCACACCCCATCAAAATGGAGGTGAAAAAGACTGACAGTAAGAGAGCTGATAACGAAGAGCCTCAGCAGATGCAAGATTTTCGAACGCAAAACATCAGAATCAACAAATCAGCCTCAGCATACCAGTAAAGCAGAGAGAAGGCAGTCCAACATCCACCTTCTGACTGCACATCTAAACGAATAACTAAAGGAAGTTAACATTACTGTCTAATTGCAAATGCAAATGTGCCATGCCAGAATAAAGCTGAAGCACTTTAACACACAGTATATCCATAGACATCAATGCTTATCTAGACTCTATTTGCTGTCAGTTTGCCCTATGGTGATGAAATAGTCAAAATGTCGGATAACGTAGCAGACAGAAGCATTTCTTTAATGCATAGGGCCAAGTACAGTACCTGCAGTGGTCAACGTGTGTGGGTCTGTCTCTTCTGTCACTGCGCTAAATACAAATTCATTATTAATCTTCTGTTACCTTGTGTTATTGAGCTCTTGAATTGATATCTGCTTATGATTCCAAGGATTAATAAAATAACAATGGGAGTCTGAGCTTTTAGTTACAGGGCCCCTAAACCGTGGAGCGGTCTGCCTGCTACTATAAGAAATGCACCTTCAATCTCAGCTTTCAAATCCCGGCTGAAGACTCACTACTTCAGTTTAGCACACCCTGACTAGAGCTGCCGATTAGCTGTACAGACTCCATCTCTGTTGTTAGTCATTAGCACTAAGGCCTTGTTCACACGGGCGTTAAGTTTTTGGATAAACGAACTTGCTCTGAACGTCCTAGACGTTTATGTTGCATTTTGTGGTGGCGATCGATTGACTTCTACACCGGCGTTCGTTTGTCTCTGTCTAACGCCAGCCTGCAGCCCAAATTGTAGTTTGTGTGTTAACCTGTGGAGTCAGTGTCGGGAACTGGATATAAAAGCCCTTGTCGTTTTATTTGAGGTGCCTCCTTTCAATATGGACAATTTTGCTATGTTAGATATTAATCTTCTTGTTTTAAAAATACTCGTAATACGGCGACGTAGGGAGAGAAAAAGTCGCCGCCGCTACTGGGTTCATCCTCTGACTGCACAACGTCGGGTTAAAGCAGTGCTTCTCAATTATTTTCTGTCATGCCCCCCCTAGGAAGAAGAAAACATCTCGCACCCCGCGCGACTATAAATAGTATCATTTGTCTATAAAATTGTTATAAGTACACCTCTGCTTAACACTGTATCCTTATTAACGTATAAGAGAATAAAAAAAGAAAGAAAGATGGACCAATTTACAACAAAGAATAGCTTTATTAAATGTAACAGAAAAGATTTAAAGTGCATTCTAAATTCAAAAAAAATGTAAAAGAAAAATAAAAAAGCATGTTCCCCGAGGTCAAACGCGACCTCCTTGACGGAGCCACGGGGGCACGCAACCACTATTTGAGAAACACTGGGTTAAAGGAAGTTTTTGTGCTTTATGAAGAAATGCGAAAATTTCCGCGCAAGTTTTTTAATTATTGTCGGATGTCGGTTTCCACTTTTGATTGTCTGCTGCAGCTGGTGCAATGCCACATTGCGCCGATCAACCAATATGCGACTTGGTGTTAGCGAAGAGAGACTACTTGTCACTTTGAGGTAAGGAAACAGTAGTCGAGTGTGCGCTTACACCGGTGTTATGCACTGAAATGCCCCCCCTACATAATCGTTATCAAATATTATATTAGAACATAAATTAATAGGTTCATGGTTTACAAATTACACGAGACAATAAAATAAAATAAGCAATATGAAAATATATATGTTGTATATGAAAACATAAAAATATTAATATTTTTTCATATACAACATGTTAACTTATATATATCCGGTCCTCCGAAACGTAAAATAAACGCGCAGAAAACGAACTAGAAGCGGTTTCCTTGCGTTCGTTGGGTTTTGAACGCCAAGAAAAAGCTGCATGCAACGTTTTTCTGATGCCGTATAAACGCGCTGCCGGACAAATGCACGTCACCAAAGCCCGTGTGAACACTCTCATTGACTCCTACGTGTAGAAAACACTCGGCGCTTGATCCGCGCTCACCGGACGCTACGAACGCAAAAACGCTCGATTTTAACGCCCGTGTGAACAAGGCCTAAAACTTAAGTAATATGATAGTTAGAATTTGTTACTAACCCTCACTTATTCTGTTTCTATTCTCGGTACTCAAATGTGGCACTTGGTGCCACTGCCCACCTGCAAAGCTTTTTGCCTGCCTAAGGTAAAGTCATCTCTGATGGAAAAAGTGCAGGAAAGTGTAAAGGGGTTCCTTTCATTGGATTGGCTGGCCCAACACTGACTCAGATGTGGAATGGCCAATAGGGGGAAGCCATTATATTTGCCAGTTTTTCACTTTCTCTGTAATCAGCATTACTTCTGACTTTGACCTCATGCTTCAGTATCTTCTTATACTGCCTTAGTCCTTGTCATTAAACTACATTCTGTGATTTGCTTGACGCTCAGCAGATGTTGCCATACTTCCCATTTTTCATGGTATTATGGTGGTTAGCTGATCAGTTTGTAATGACACGTGAGCACATTATGCTGCCCTTTATGTATATGTAATAAAAGCACAATATTTTCTATCAACAAATACATTCCAAAACTAAATATTAATTTTCTAAGCGCTTTTTTTCTTTGTTTATGGTAAAGCAAAGAGCCTTTTCATTAGAAACAGGGTTGTGTGACACAACAAAAGGTTAGAAATAAACCCATCCTTGACATGTAGTAGATGGCCCTGCACTTCTTTATCTTCTTTTAATGGTGTTGCTTGTCACATCATTGGCCTCTGTGATCTGCTTGACACTCGGCAGCAGTCACTATTTTTCTTTCCACCGTGTCACTTCCTTTGCCAGTCACTTTGCCGTAGTAAATTCAGAAAGAGAGGTCAGTTTCCAAACGTAGTGCTGCTTTTTATTATTAATATTTTGGCAATAGCCTTCCATCAAGACCAGGATCTAGGATCTAAGCAGCTTGATGACCAGGGTCTCCAGGACTCTGAACAAATTCAAATCGTGTTGTAAAATATCGTCTACTGTTGAATTCTGCTCTGTACTTGTATTATTTCTATTGCACTATTATATTGAATTGAGGATTACTTTGTGTTCTGTTCTGTGTATTGTATTGTATTTATACCCTTTTGTTTGACACCCACTGCACGTCCAACCTACCTGAAAAGGGGTCTCTCTTTGAACTGCCTTTCCTAAGGTTTCTTCCATTTTGTCCTTACAAGGGTTTTTTTGGGCGTATTTCCTTGTCGTCTTAGAGAGTCAAGGCTGGGGGGCTGTCAAGATGCAGGGCCTGTTAAAGCCCATTGCGGAACTTCTTGAGTGATTTTGGACTATACAAAAAATGAATTGTATTGTATTGTATTGTGTTGTGTATCAGCAATATCAGCTTGTTGTTTTCTCTCAGCATCAAGTCTTTTGTTCACTTTCATTTGCTCTCTCCCTGTGAAACCCCGGTAGTTTAAAGTGCAGGGTTTGGAGGAGATAGGGGTAGGTGTATTAGGAAGAATGTCTGTGAGTGGAGACTTTGCAGCGGCGATCAAGAGCTTCTTCCCCATAAGCCTGCTAGGCTTAGAAAATGGTCTCTGTAGTGCGGATTAATCCGACAAAGTCTGAAGGCTACTGGACAGTAAAACCCTGCGTTTGTCGTGCCTTAGCCTCTTGTAGACATGGATCCAGCTCCAGTGCACAACAAATTTGAACAGCCAATGAATAACACTTTATAGTTGTCAAGCCTACTATAAATAAATGCATTAATTTCTCAGTATCTATATATATAATTTACTAAGGCATGACACCCATGGAAAGGACGCCGGAAGGGGCGTGGATTCACTAAGCCGCCGACATAAGCCACCTATGGCGCACGCAGGAAGGAGCCACGCCGGAGGTGAATCGCCATATGCAGCGTGTAAAACGGTTTGCGAGGGGTATCCCATGGAATCCTTAAAACAATCCTTTACAACTGAGGTTAAAACGCAATGAATTAAGCAGTCTTTAAAAACCGAGTTTTCGTTACGACGCATGACCACGTGCACCATAGCAAACTGTTTTACACGCTACATACAGCAATTCGCTTCCGCGACAAACATGCGTCTTCTTAGATGCTCCTGCAGGAATACGGAAAGTCTACGTGAGTCACAGGTGCATCTGGACCGTGCAAAGACGACAACGACTCAAGTGACGAGTTGGAGGTGGGCACATGAGTGACGGCGGTCCGCCAGTTTTCAGTCACGGACGATTGTGTGTTGGTTCGTTCCGTGCATTGTTACAATGTTGCTTTTCTTGCTGATTTATTACATTACCGATTTTTCAAATGTTCATTTTCTCCCTGTGCTTAAAAATCATTAAAAAACCGGCCTGATTATGCGGCATATGGTACGCCGCGGGTTGGCTAGTCTTTCATATTTAGAAAACACCTTAATTGTCCAACATTTTTATGACACATAACTATCCAAAACATGTTTAGGATCAACCCTTTTAACTCACAGGCACAACTAATCGTGGGTAGCATTGGAGAAACATCAGTTGGCCTAAGAAAAAGGTATACTTGGGTGCCATCTGCATACAAGTGAAAATGATTGTTATCTATTAATTTCCAAAGGAAGCATGTAAAGCTAAAACATTAAAGACACCAGTGCTGAACTCTTCGGGACACCAGATTTAACTTCTGAGAATGACAATGGGAGTGTTGTCGACACATTTCTGTATGTATTGAAATTGATTTGGTAAGAACTAAACCAGGCAAGATTGTGCTCCTTCATTGAATAGAGATATTCAATGACTAAAATAAACTGTCCTAATCGGTACTCTGAGGGCGGCACGGTGCGCTTCCCGGGTCCTCCCTGCGTGGAGTTTGCATGTTCTCCCCGTGTCTGCGTGGGTTTCCTCCGGGCGCTCCGGTTTCCTCCCACAATCCAAAGACATGCAGGTTAGGTGGATTGGCGATTCTAAATTGGCCCTAGTGTGTGCTTGGTGTGTGGGTGTGTTTGTGTGTGTCCTGCGGTGGGTTGGCACCCTGCCCAGGATTGGTTCCTGCCTTGTGCCCAGTGTTGGCTGTGATTGGCTCCAGCAGACCCCCGTGACACTGTGTTCGGATTCAGCGGGTTAGAAAATGGATGGATGGATGGATAATCGGTACTCTTTCATCTACCCCAGCTTTGCATTATCGCATTCCTGTGCTGCATGGCTTTCTTCTGTGGGTAGATGATCCCTACAGATGTATTTCACTCGGGATCCTGTGATAATTTTAATGAGTACTACTTCTCATCCTGTCTTCAATGTCTCTGTCTTGCAAGCCCAAAAGGAGATTTGATGGGGTGGCTCACCTACTTACCCAATTTAATGTACAAAATCACTCCCTTTTTCTCCTCCCTCCTCTCTTTTTTCTTTGCTTTGCCCCTTTGCTCTGTAGTTTTTCAATTTGAATCAAACTATTCACACATGATTAAAGGGCACATTCTTCTGTTATGTACACTTTGCTTTCACCAAAAAGAAATGGCTGCACTTCTTAAGCACAGTTCCCCTCATTTCAGGGCACCATAACTAGTGGCCACCTGGTTGCCACAACCTAACATTTTTGAATTTCTGGAACATACATATCAGGCTATATTCAGGATGACATCTTTCTTATCTGTGTGTCAGTGCCTTGTCTGCTTCTTCATTTAATCATCTTTTTTGTTGTCATTCTTCTGCATGCTAGACTTTGTCTGGCAGGGATATAAGCCATTTTATTTGCCCGTTTTTCACTTTCTCAGTAATCAGCATTACTTCTGACTTTGACCTCATGCTTCAGTATCTTCTTATACTTCCTTAGTTCTTGTCATTAGACTAAATTCTGTGATTTGCTTGACGCGCAGCAGATGTTGCCATACTTTCCATGTTTCATGGTATTATGGTGGTTAGCTGATCAGTTATGCCACCTTTTAATGTACATGTAAGGAAAGCACAATATTTACTGATCAATAAATACATTCCAAAACTAAATGTTAATTTTCTAAGCACTTTTTTTTTTGTTTACAGTAAAGCTAAGAGCCTCTTCATTAGAAAGAGGGTTGCGTTACACAACAAAAGGTTAGAAATAAACCCATCCTTGACATATAGTAGTAGATGGCCCTGCACGTCTTTATCTTCTTTTAATAGAGTAGAATAGAACGCCTTTTATTGTCACTATACGCATGTACAATGAGATTAAAAGCAGCTCCTTCAGTGCAGACATATACTGTATGTAGAACACAACAAGTAAATAAACAGATAAACAAATGGTGCAAAAAGTTGCAAAAAAGTTCTGCAATGCTATATACATATGAAAAGAATAATAACTATTGTGTTATTGCACAGAATTTAAATATTGCACAATAATGATGGGCGGCACAGTGGTAGCGCTGCTGCCTCGCAGTTAGGAGACCTGGGTTTGCTTCCCGGGTCCTCCCTGCGTGGAGTTTGCATGTTCTCCCCGTGTCTGCGTGGGTTTCCTCCCACAGTCCAAAGACATGCAGGTTAGGTGGATTGGCGATTATAAATCGGCCCTAGTGTGTGCTTGGTGTGTGTGTCCTGCGGTGGGCTGGCGCCCTGCCCAGGTTTGGTTCCTGCCTTGCGTCCTGTGTTGGCTGGGATTGGCATCAGCAGACCCCCGTGACCCTGTGTTCAGATTCAACGGGTTGGGAAATGGTTGGATGAATGGATGGATAATGATGATCATGTGCAGTGAGTAGTGGATGTTGAACCCTGAGAGTAATGATATTGTACAGTGTACAGATATTGCAGTTATTACCAGTGCAACTTATATATTGGATATTGCACAGTTGATGGATAGAAGGAAGTCCAGGGGTTAGACTGTGTAGTCAGTGCATGTGCGAGTTTAGAATGGCTATGGCTTTTGGGAAAAACTGTTCTCGAGTCTGTTTGTTCTTGTTGTGATGCGCCTGTAGCGCCTCCCAGAGGGCAACAGGTCAAACAGGTCAGAGCCATGGTGGGAGCCGTCCTCGATGATGTTGTTGGCTCTGCTGAGGCAGCTGGAGGTGTAAATGTCCATCAGGGACGGGAGAGGGCAGCCGATGATCTTCTGTGCTGCCTTTGGTACTCTTTGAAGCCTCTCCCTGTCTGCCATGGTGCAGCTGCCGAACCATACTGTGATACAATACGTCAGCAGGCTCTCGATGGACGAGCGGTAGAAAGTCAGTAGCAGGTTGGAGTCCATGTTGTGCTTTCTGAGGACCCTCAGGAAGTGTAACCGCTGCTGAGCCTTCTTGATGACTGCTGTGATGTTGTCTGTCCAGGAGATGTCAGCAGAGATAAGGACGTAGAGAAACCGGAAGGTATGGACCCTCTCCACACACCCGCCGTTGATGTAAAGGGGGGCTAAGTCAGTGCTGTGCCTCCTGAAGTCGACAATGATCTCCTTGGTTTTCCTGAACACCAGGCTGCCAACTTCAGGACCTCCTAATGGTGTTGTCACATCATTGGCCTCTGTAATCTGCTTGACACTCGGCCGATGTCACTATTTTTTCTTTCCACCATGTCTCTTCCTTTTCCATAGTAAATCCAGAAAGAGAGGTCAGTTTCCAAAGCTAGTGCTGCTTTTTATTATTAATATTTTGGCAATAGCCTTCCATTAAGACCAGGATCTAGGTTCTAGGCCCAGTAGTTCATGATTAACCGCTAACCAGATGGACAGAACTTAGCATTTTATTTATGCAGATTAGCTGTGCTACTCGTCTAAGATGGGTAATTAAAGTAGACCTCAGTGTTAATGTTTGCAGTGTACCTTCTATTGAATTGTATTTTGTCATACATGTAAACAATAAAAATGCATTTGGATGTCATTCCAACAGATCACAAAAATGGTAATAAAATGCATTACCACAAATATTTGTGATGCACCATCTGTTGAAATGACAAGTACAATGCGTTTTGTTACTAAACATGTGCGATGCATCACCTTTCAGACCGACAGAGACATAGCAGCTAGATGAATAAGACACGCATCTTAAGTTGGATCATGTATGTAAACGTGACAGTATCTCTACCCCAACTTTAAAAACATCTTCTGTAACCTCGGCAATAAAAAATTTTGATACCGCTGCCAGTTTAAACAATTTTCTGCCTCTTTCTCACTTACTTTCTCCATCTAAACTTCTCAGTGGTTTCCCTGGTCAATGGTGAAACTGCTCTGCTTTAAGTAACTAAATGATTTGGGTTTTGGCAGCAGACTCCGGGGAATTCATTAATTCAGTGGCACCTTTGTGCACCACTTTATAGGGTCAATCGTGGGATTTCACTGTCCAGAATGCAAAGCACCTCATGTGCTCTTCATATTTTCAAAGCCTCTCTAACGGGAAGTCAAAGGTTTGTCAGTCTTGACAGCGGAAAGTGCAACTCGGAAAAAGGAATTCCTCAAGGCTCAGTCTTCAGCCCTTTGCTCTTCTGTATCTAAATGCTTCCCCTTGGCCACATCATTTGTAGCTGTAAACTGGGTTAATTCTACATGGGAGATACACAGATCTACTTTAGGGTTGACACAGATTTCTGGACAAAGATGAAGGTACAAGGATATCATTACCCGGTGTGACTGAAAAATAGCTCAGTTTCTTAAGTTGGGCTTTAACACCATTTAGCAAGACTTTAGTTTTACAGTAGTGTAAAAAGTGGAACTTAATCCGGTATTTAGGTGTAAGCTAATAAAAGTGAATACAGTAATCCCTCGCTATATCGCGCTTCGACTTTCGCGGCTTCACTCTATCGCAGATTTTAAATGTAAGCACATCTAAATACGGATTTCTGCGGACAATGGGTCTTTTAATTTATGCTACACGCTTCCTCAGTTTGTTTACCCTGTTGATTTCATACAAGGGACGCTATTGGCGGATGGCTTAGAAGCTACCCAATCAGAGCATGTATTACATATTAACTAAAACTCTTCAATGCTATAAGATATGCGTCCCGCACGGAGCTTGATTGTTTGGTTGTCTCTGCCTCTCTCTCACCCTCTCTGACATCCTCTGCGCCTGACGGAGGGGCTGTGAGCACAGGTGCTGTTTGCACAGAAGCTGTTTGCCTAGTAGATACGGACGCACCTCTAAGAAATGCCGCTTTATCGCGGTGCTTCCAAAAGCACACGTATTGATTTTTTGATGGTTTGCTTTAATCTCTCGCTCTCTCTCTGACGTTCTCTGCGCCTGACGGAGGAGATGTGAGCAGAGGGGCTGTTTGCTTATAAGATACTGACGCTCCTCTAAAAAATGCCGCGGCAAACTTAAAAGCACACATATTGATTTTGTGATTGTTTGCTTTTCTTTGCGAGCGAGCTCTCTCTCTGAAATTCTCTGCTCCAGAAGAGAAGAAGATATGTTTGCTTTCTTTTAATTGTGAGAAAGAACCGTCATCTCTGTCTTGTCATGGAGCACAGTTTAAACTTTTGACTAAAGGGTGTTATTTCATGTCTAGAGGGCTCTAATAATGTTAACAGTGTGGGAGAGTTTATAAGGGCTTAAAATATATAAAAATAACTACACAAACATATAGTTTCTACTTCGCGGATTTTCATCTATCGCGGGTGGTTCTGGAACGCAACCCCGCGATCGAGGAGGGATTACTGTAAACATTATTAGTACTTATTTGGCTGGCTTCTTTATAAATTGAAGAACTGCAACATTTGAGATAAAACTGGTTCAATTTCTTTAGTTTACAGTAAACCCTCGTTTATCACGGTTAATCCGTTCCAGACTCTGCCGCGATAAATGAATTTCCACAAGTAGGATTCTTTATTTATAAATTGAATATTTTCGCAGTTAGAGCATGGAAAAGCTGTTTACGACCTTCTAAATAAAATTATTAGAGCTCTCTAGACATGAAATAACACTCTTTAGTCAACAGTTTAAACTGTGCTCCATTACAAGAAAGAGATGACAGTTCCGCCTCACAATTAAAAGAATGCAAACATATCTTCCTCTTCAAAGGAGTGCGCGTCAGGAGCAGAGAATGTCATGGAGAGAGAGAGGGAGAGAGACAAGCAAACAATCAAAAATCAATAGGGCTGCTTGGGCTTTTAAAGTATGCGAAACACCACGATAAAGCGGCCGCAATGTGAAGGTAGTCTTACAGCATTTTTAGAGGTGCATCCTTATCCTCCAGGCCAGTGTGTGAACACTCCCTCCGTCAGGAGCAGAGAATGTCTGATTGAGAGAGAGAGAGAGAGAGAGAGAAACAACCAAAAATCAATAAGTGCTGTTTGGGCTTTCAAGTATGCGAAGCACCGCACGGGAAGCATATTGTATATCATCGAGTTTTATTTAATACGCAATATGTGCTCTGATTGGGTAGGTTCTCAGTCATCTGCCAATAGCGTCCCTTGTATGAAATCAACTGGGCAAACAAACTGAGGAAGCATGTACCATAAATTAAAAGACCCACTGTCCGCAGAAATCCGCGAACCAGCGAAAAATCTGTGATATATATTTACATATGCTTACCTCTAAAAATCCGTGATGGAGTGAAGACGCGAAAGTCGAAGCCTGATATAGCGAGGGATCAACTGTATTCTATCTGGAGCACAGGCCAGTGACTAGATCATGCTCACACAGTGGCAGTAATGTGATGTGAACTCACCATCTCAAGGTCTGATGTCTAAATACTCGACACTACACTAAACTTGCTGCCAGAACACACTTGGGGGTCCTCAGTAATGACCGGCTGGACTGGACTTTTAACACGGAAGAACTATAGAGGCAAAGAAAGAGCAGAGCAGAGAAGAGTCTTGAAGAGACTGCACTTCTTTAATGTGGGTAGTGATATCCTTTACATGTTCTACAATTCTGCAATGGCCAGTGTGGCTGTGGCAGTAATACAACTTCAAGTAACCAGCTCAACAAGCACATGAAGACGACAGGCTCAGTTATGTTACACTCTCTTCACCTGCTGGAGTTAGTAGTGGAAAACAGAATGAGAACAATACTAATGAGGAGCATTAGTCACAATGACCATGACCTCTACTTTCAACAAATTATTCAGGAAAAGTGTTGCTGGAAACACAACTGGGGCTGCTTTATCCATCCATCCATTTTCTAACCCACTGAATCTGAACACAGGGTCACTGGGGTCTGCTGGAGCCAACACAGGGCACAAGGCAGGAACCAATCCCAGGGTAGGGCTCCAGCCCACCGCAGGACACACACACACACAGTCCAATTTAGAATTGCCAATGCACCTAACCTGCATGTCGTTGGACTGTGGGAGGAAACGGGAGCACCAGGATGAAACCCATACAGACACGCGGAGAACATGCAAACTCCATGCAGGGAGGACCCGGGAAGTGAACCCAGGTCTCCTTATTGCAAGGCAGAAGTGCTACCACTGCGCCACCCCTGCTTTATCCTAACAGCAAAAAAAAGTCTACATTATGCCTCAATAATCACTGCAACTGCTCTCTTTAGCAGAGTCAGATGTTCTTCTCATTCAAGTCATTCTGATGTGTCTTTGTGTGGGGCGGATGCGGTTTGTTATATTTATCTTAGCTTCTGTTGGGGCAAATAAAATAATTTATCTAACACTATCAAGTGATTGGTCATAATCATGAAGACATCTGTCTTCCAAAACGATGAATACATAACAAAAATGATATTAAGCCATGCAGACCTGAACCCTTCATTTTGTGTGGGACCTTGACAGTATGAAACAAACACAAATCTGTAAGATCTACAATACAATGCCATACAACATGCACAGCCCCTTATGAGAATATTAATGCAGTTTTAAATTAAAGTGCATATGCAATGGTTACTCGGGTAACATTGTGAGTAAAATATACTTGCAAGATTTGCATTTCTGCTGTTACGTTTTACATGCAAGATATTTTACCCTTACTAGCGGACATTAAGTTTGACTGTGGTCAATTAAATCTTATTTTGTATTGCACTAAGTTTGGTTCCATGTTAAAACAAAGTTGAAAGGTAAAAAGCACACGTCATACTGAAATGTACAGTTAAAATAAGCAAACTTTATGATATTAAGATTTCATACATTCACAAAGACAATACTACAAACAAAGAGCTGAAATGGAAAAAAAAAGAAACAAAAATACCCACATGCACAAGTGTAGGCTAAGGAATTTTCAGAAGACTCTGCTTAAATTGGTCCATAAAAGCAACCATTTAATTATATGTTTGCATATTGAAAAAGGTTCTCCCATCGTTTAGATCAACAGAGTCGGGTATTTAAAAAAATAAAAAAAATAAAAAAATCTGGAAAACAGACCCTTTGTTAACAACATCTTATATGGTGACCCCAGCAACGTGAAAGATGCATTCAGAGAGAGATTAACACAAGCTACTGAGGTCACTATCAGGCATTCAACAAGCAGAATCGAAGGGGAAAAAAAAATAAAATAAAAGACACAGAGGCCTAGAAGGAAATGGGGTGGGGAAGCATATTCAGCATTCAGAACCGAACCTGTGGAAGCTTAACTACCACCTCCACTTTCCTTCATTCCAGTTTCTGCACCTGCAGAAGCTACCACAAGGGGACAAGGATGAAAAGCAGGAAAGGTCAGTAGAAGGGAACTTCAGTTCAATGGTTTTAAGAGAAAAAAAAATATATATAAAAAATTTAGGAAGACATTTTATAAAAACACATAAAAATACATATGCTCATTGTAGTTAAGTATCTTGAGATTTCATCCATAACGTAGTGTAAAAATTGTTAACATGCAAGACTGATGAAGAGAAAAGAATGTATAGTCCCGACCATTGAGCAAATGAATAAACAGCAAAAGAACAACAACTTTAAAAGCAGACACTGTATAAACGGTCAAATCCAAGTACTGCTTTTGTTACTTCTGTTAGATTTGCATTTTTCTAAAATTACATGGTAATTACAATACAAGAAAACCCTCATGGTTGAACCCATAAGATTTTGGCATTATAAATTAGCTGTTGTATTTGTTAGTTCACAATCCATTTTTACAGGTATAAAATGCAAAAAATGTGCAAGGAATTTTCAGTCTTAAAAAAAAAAAAAGTAATAAAAACTGAATTACATGTAACAGTCAAAAGTTATCAAATGAACTTTATATACTGGAATGGCAGTTACCATCTTTCATCTCAGAGTGAGAAAATAAGGAAAGACCCTTTATATTTAAAAAAAAAAAAAAAAAAAAAGAAATAAATTAAGAAAGCTGTCAAACTGTTCTAACAGGTTCTGGTAGGATTTATGAACCATAGTGAATGGATCTGCTCTTTGCATTTACTACAAGGCACTTAAACACATACATACATATATGCGTGTGTGTGTGTGTACAGCTGTGTATGTGTGTATATATTTTCTGCACACACACATACATTTTATAATATATATATACACACACACACACACACACACTTCATTTGACTGATACTCTGCTTCAAAACCATTGGTAAAATGTTCAAATGCATATTAGCTTTGTGAGCTTTACAGTTCACGACGGACACTGCCATTTTGTTTTTTTTTTTTTTTAAGGCAAAAATCATATAAACAGCATCTGTGTTGCTAAACAGGAAGGTCACTTTTTGGATTTAAAATTTATTAATCTCCTCCCCTCCCCCCCCCAAAAAAAATCCACTACAAACTAGTCAGTCCTCCTCAAATTTTAACTCTTTTTGAAGAAGGAGACTGGGAACCACCATTAGCCGTGAAAGGAATCCTCTGGTTAATTTTCTTGCCGATAGTCTCCACCTTAAAAATAAAATAAAATTAAAAAAAAATAAATATTAAAAAAAAAAAGTCCATTCTGCTGATGAATTCATTTTCTGTTATATGAATTTCTAGTTGGCCTTATTTATTCTTTTCTTTTAAATCAACTGCATTAACAGAGAAAATGTTCAATTTGACTTTGGAAACTTCCAGTACATCCTAGGCCTATCTGACAGGAATTTTATGATCATGAACACTTTGGAATTTCTTGTACAGCTGCAGTGAGGGGCCATGTCAGGCTAGGAGGCCCTAATAAACGTCCAGGGGAGCCACAAGAAAACTGATGGGAAAAAAAAAAATAAATAAAATTCACGCCAATAGTTGGCTTGTTAAAACTTAAGAACCACCAGCTTGATAGAAAACCACTGTCACAACAATATTCAATATGTGACCTGTAACTGACTCATTTAAAAAAAAAAAAAAAACATTTATGTTACGATTAAGAAATTCAGGCACCAGTAATAATTTATTAAATAAAAAACAGACTGGTTTTTAAATGGCCTTTTGATTTTTTATCATGCTTTAAAACACAGGCAGTGCAGCAGCACTAGCAGCATATATGCTTTTGTTAATGATTAATAATAATAATAATTCTTTGCATTTATATAGTGCTTTTCTCACTACTCAAAGCGCTCAGCGATTGCAGGTTAAGGGCCCAACAGAGCAGAGTCCCTTTTGGCATTTACGACATTTGAACCGGCAACCTTCCGATTGCCAGTGCAGATCCCTAGCCTCAGAGCCACCACTCCGCCGATTAAGATAACAAGCACCTCTGTCAAGACTGCAAAAGGAACAAGAAGGTAAATATCACGGTCTACGTTTTTTGTATTGTCATGATACACTGGGGGGACCTTAGAGAAATGAAGGTTGAGAACTGTTCTCAAAACGATACGAGATAACAAAATGTCCACAGATTGAGTTGCAGCCAGAGTCTTTGACATTGTGGTAATTCTATAGACATTACATAAATTTAGTTTCGACTCCAAGGGTAAGACAAACAAACACTACTTGCTCACCTGAAAGCCCATGTGCTGCAACTGATCATAAAGACTGTCTAAAATGCGCCTTCCGTCAAATATAAATGCTGGTTTTAGCATGGCTTTGTAGATCCGTTCATAGTCCAGTTCCTATGGGTTTAAAGGAATAAGTTTTTTTAAATTTAAGGGGGTGGTTTAACAAAATTAAACACGAACATACAAACATACATATAAATCCCACCTTAAACATATCCCACTCTGTGCAGATCACAATAGCATGTGCATTTTCACAAGCATCATAAGGGTCCATAGAGACTGTGACCAATCGAGAAACTGAAAAGGGGAAAAAAAAAAAACAAATAGTTACATTTTTACATAACATTCTCGATCACACTTAATCAAACTCAGTGACACAGAAGGCTGGAGACTATCCAGGTGGCAGCACAAGATGCAAAGCAGGAAATAACCATGGGCAGTTTATTTCAGGGCCCACTAATGCATATACCCATATGGGCGCAGTTTAGAGTCGTCAATTACCCCAGAATGTAGAAGGAAAACCATAACAGGTGGATGAAAAACCCACTCAAAACACAAGGAGAATATGCACATTCCACATGGGTGTGAACAATCAATCGCCAGTCACAAGATCCATATACAGCAGTGCTAACCATTGTGTGTCTATGCCACCCATCCATTCATCCATTTGCTAACCCGCTGAATCCAAATACAGGGTCACGGGGGTCTGCTGGAGCCAATCCCAGCCAACACAGGGCACAAGGCAGGAACCAATCCTGGGCAGGGTGCCAACCCACCGCAGGACACACACAAACACACCCACACACCAAGCACACACTAGGGCCAATTTAGAATCGCCAATCCACCTAACCTGCATGTCTTTGGAATGTGGGAGGAAACCGGAGCGCCCGGAGGAAACCCACGCAGACACGGGAGAACATGCAAACTCCAGGGAGGACCCGGGAAGCGAACCCGGGTCTCCTAACTGCGAGGCAGCAGCACTACCACTGTGCCACCGTGCCGCCCCTATGCCACCCTATAAACACAAAAATTAAAATTAAACACAAAAAGGACAGGGAATACCCCTTACCATTGGAGACAGTCTTTAGGTTGTGTAAACTAGCAGTTGAACACCTCAAAATTATGTGAAGGGAAAGGAAAACTGAAGCAACAATTAGAGTTTGAAAGTGCACTTGTTGGATGAAAGGAGGAATTCAGCCAATCTGTTAAATACAGATATGAGAAACCACACTACCAAATAAGAACTTATTTAGTGCTAAATTTAAAAAAATCTGCCGAAGATCAATGACCTCATAGGTTCTTATGGATATGCCATAGACCAGACCCACCATCCTCTTTCTCAAAACTGAGTATTGTATTGTAAGTTTTTTTTACTTCAGCCAGCTATACTCCAAAGCTATGGCAGATGGGACTGTTCCAAATATGCTTCATCTGGTAAGCATTGGAAAATTGAACAAAAGTGTTTGCTTTAGATGTGTATGTAAAAGGTTTCTATTTTTGTACTTTGAGGTCTGCTGTTCATTTAATACACAAGACCAAGAGGAATGGACACCTCTATAGATCTAAGAGTGGAGGGGCAAGTGCAGCCAGTTCTGCTTGAAAAGCACAATCCATGGTTCAGGGTGTGGAGGAAGGGAGATGGCAGGATTAGCCACGTCATAAAGGACAAGGATAAGCTCATTTGTATGAGGAAACACCCCCCACCACATTCCTCTAATTAAAAAAAAATATATATATATATATATATATATATATATATATATATATATATATATATATATATATATATATATATATATATATATATATATATATATTTCTAATGTGGTGGTTTTAATGCAAAAGGCAATCAACAAATTCTGGTTTATCAGAAATCGCAGCCCTTGGCTTGCTTAAACAATTCAGGCCCATGTTAAGATACTGATTTGCTTATCTCCCCCAGTCATGCAAAAGATGGTGTCTGTTTACAACTTGGCTCAGTACTGCAAAAGCCTTAAAAAAAAATTACATGATTGTTCACATTCTTAGAATAGCACACAAAACAATTAAGTAAAAGTGTGACTGTGCAAGATCAGTTTCAGAGCTTAATGGAAATTTTGGGTTTTTACATTTTAAGTGCACAAAATAAAAGTATGTTTGTATAATGCATCATCACTCTGCCAAGGACTGGTTCCTGCATAAATCCAGTGTTGTCAATGTAGGCCCCAGTCCCAACTTTCACAATCTTCAAATACAATAACAGATTTAAGAGTGAATGACACTCACGTAGCATGCATGTTTGAGATGCAAAACAAAAACCCCATACAGGCAAAGAACTGCAAACTCCAGGCCAGAATGAATCACTGTGCCTCCCAAGATGGGGACATTGCAAGTTTTCAAAATGCAGCACCATTGCAGATCAGTTTTATATAGGAGTTCATGTAATGTAGATTCTCCGACAAGGGGGAGGGGAGAAAAGAAATAAATATCACCTCATTTCCTGAAGATGATATAGACAGCAAACTGAACAGTCTTTGTCCCCAACACACACACACACACTCTTTAAATATACTGTACTTTAAAATGGGGTGTCTCACACACACACAAAAAGTTAAATAGTAACCTCTTTCTGGGTCATCTGAGATGGCAGGGTGAGAAAGATCTTGAAAGATCTGTTCTCGCTTTACTTTTGGATCATAAATGTAAAGGCGTGCTCCTTCATCCATCAAATATTTACTAATGTATATGCTGGACGACTCCCTAAAAAAGTGAAAGACTTAAATAAGCAAAAACATGTACTGTAATTCTTAATCAGAAATTCACAATACAGTGTGCCTCAAAATTACTTATGGGTAATTAGTGTTTATATTAAAAAAAAAGCATAAAGATGAAGTAGACAACCAGATAAAATTCAACAAAGCAGTGTCAACAGTTAGAAAAAAAAACAGCAGGCCACACACTCTGCTTACCTTGTATCACCAGTGTTTTTTTTAAATGCAAATCCAAGAAGTGCAATCTTCTTATCTGTCACTGTATTGAAGAGGCAACCGATGATGCGGGAGGAAAATCGCCTACGCTGATAGTCATTAATTTCGATTACCTGAAAACACAGAAAACCCGAGAGTCACACCTACTGGAAAAGGGAGGATGAGGAGACGAAGACTATGATGAAGAAAAAAAAAAAATCCACAAAGCTAATGTAGTAAATAAAATTGCTGAGCCAGGAATTGCATAAAACACCACTCTGGAGAATACATGGAACCTGTTGTAAGTCAACCTGAAGACTATAAAATGGGGAAGTGGCTGGAGTGCCACTGGAAAAATGAAATTTTTGTTAATCACTACCTGGAGATTTTATAGATTTGCAACATGCATGTACAGATTTTCTCTAAAAACCAAATATCATTGATCTACTGTACTTACTGAACCTGCGTGATTAAAGGTTCAAAATAGAAAAGACCACTTGTATGACCATATAATTAAGTGTGACATGTACAATACTACATAACAGCTAAATGTGAAATGCTATCCTAATGTTTTACACATTCAGTGGAACAATTTGCAAATTTCTATGATGAAAGGAATATAAAAAAAAAAAAAAAAAAATTGTACCTGTTGCCAATATCTGGCTACTTCTGGCAGGTTGAGGGCTTCACAAAGGTAAACCAGGTTAAGAACATCTTTCTGGAAACAGCTACCACCAAACCCTAAATAAGAAAAAAGTAAATTGCGCAACTTTTGATAAGCGACTATAATCATCCATCCATCCATTTTCCAACCCGCTGAATCCGAGCACAGGGTCATGGGGGTCTGCTGGAGCCAATCCCAGCCAACACAGGGCACGAGCCAATCCCGGGCAGGGTGCCAACCCACCGCAGGACTATAATCACATACATGATAAATTACATTTATTATGTTAAAATGGCAGGCAACATAGAGAAGCAGTGGCGGTGCTGATGCTTCGCAATAAGGAGCCTTGGGTTCATGTCCCAGGTCCTTCTTGCATGGAGTTTGCTTATTCTCCCCATGTCTGAATATATTTCCTTTGAGTAGTCAGATTTATTCCTGCACAGTCCAAAAGGTATGCAGGATAGGTGGACTGGTGATGCTGAATTGGCCCTAATGGGTTTATGGGAGTGTCTTTCAAAGAAATGGACTGGCACTCTGTCCAAGAACTTTTTCTGGCCTTGTGCTTTCTGGGAAAGGGTCCAGCCCATGGGTTGTTGAAATGTCTATTTGCTTTATGATTATCTGCAAACACACTGTAATTCCTTGTATGCATAAGCTGCCACATTGCCATGACAGGAGCATGGTATAATCTTATATTAAATTATTTTAAGGTCAGTACAGCCTATAGGTGCATTGGCTTTCCACTGCCACATGGAAATAGAGTGACATTTGAACATAACATTTCAAAACCACCCATGACACACTAGTATTGGATCAGTAATAAAATTTTTACTTCTGTATTGATGCCAGCTTTCAGACCTCATTACCTGTATAAAAAACCTTCTCTGAAGCAAATAAAGGGCAACTCCAACCCCCAGTCTTGCTCTAGCCTCTCTGCTGTAATTTACTTCCACCCCATTAATTCCTGATCACAAAGTATTTGGGAAACCCCAAAAACCTCCAAAATTCAAACCTCATCAACCAACCTCCCAACCCCTCCCCAACTAGCAGTCATGATTGCGTGGAAGCACTAAATGGGCAAGTAATTGAGAGGAATGCCGTCATTTATTTCCAGAACTGAAAATCCCAAAATGTTGGTACCTTACAGTTTTAAAATGTCAATATTTTGGTACTATTCCAGTACTGGTATACTGTGCAACCCTATAACACACAATTGTGACCTCCAAACAGAGTGCTCCTTAAGAGCAAAGCCATACAAAGCACAATACCTCAGTGAACAAGAATTCAATTTACAAGAAGTCTTTATATAAAATTATCCATGTTCTAAATGAGAATGGAAAAATACACACATTTTAGGGTAGGGAGTCAAGTAGACTCCCTGAAACGGGCCAGACTTACCTACACTTGCCTTGAGAAAATTGCTCCCAATTCTTTGGTCAGTGCCTATGGCATGTGCAACCTCTTCCACATCTGCTCCGGTTACTTCACAGAGCGCACTGATGGAGTTAATGCTACTGATTCTCTGGGCCAGAAATGCATTGGCAGCCTAGAAAATGTAAGTTTGGTTTTATAAATTGTGTAAACCTTTGTCACTTCAAAGTGGCACTGTGAGAAATGCAAGAACCTATTTAACTCTAAGTAAAGGTAGGGTTTTTTTTTTTTTTAACTCCACTTTAACTTGTTACAGGAAATTGAGTAATGTATACTTCCTTGACTGTAAAAAAAAAAACACAACAATATATATATATATATAAAAATAACCGACTTAAAAAACGCTGAACTTCTCCTTTAGCATCTCTATCTTTGGGATATGAAAAATCCCACCCAAACAAAAAGAAGAACATGCCACAGCATGTGACCTGGCTAGGAACTGCACTTGGGTTAAAAGTACCATTATTACTTTTTTAAACGATTAAAATATTTATATTTAAAAATATATTAAGCTTTGACACCCATTAAACTAAACTACTTTTATGGGGAAGAAAGAATGAAATCTGAATACATAAAATGTACCATCAAAATAAATTCCAGAATTATAACATGAATTTTAAGTTGAAAAGCATATGTTTTTGTCCAACAAATCTCCAACATTTTTAACATTTGCTGTCTAATATCTGTAGCAAGCAACTGGAAAAAAGCAAATACTGTAATTATATGAAGCAAATGTCATGAAAAATTCAAGACATTACCAGTTATCAGGTGTAATATAATCAATTCTAAAGAATAAAGGTGAAATTAATTTGTCTGTCTAAACACACTATACTGTACATCTATAGAAGAATATTTTAACATATTCTCTACGAGTGCAGAGTCACACAAGTGCAATGAAGAATTTAGTAAATACAAAATACTCTTATTTTAAAATATGTCAAATATGTTACCAGTTTGGAAAGCTCAGATGACCAGGTATTGGTGGTGATGATTTTTGTTTTAGGTACCCAGTGCTCATAGATGTTGCGAAGTGCTTCAATTGCCTTTTGTCCCTCTGGAGTCTCATCGCCACCAATAAGAACTCTGTCAGGATTCTTCAGATCCGATATAGCAGTGCCTTCTGCTAAGAATTCTGGATTGGACAACACCTTAGAAAATGGGGAAACAAAATGAGTGGATAAAGTTTCATACGAGGTTACCCATTGGATGTCTTTGTACTCAGACCACAAAAGAGGCAAAAATGTGGCATCATTAAATTAAATACTCAAAGAAGGAAATCACTTGGGATTTAGAAAGCATCCAAAACTACCAAAAAAAAAAATAAATAAATTAAAACTATCAATGCACCCATTTTTCATTTAGTCAGTCAAGTCTGTACCTTTCTCCACTCCAATCTTCCATTTTCTCAACTCTACTGTAAATGTGTTTTGCTAGAACACCCACAAGATAAAATGTGTTGTTAAAAACAAAAAACTTATACATTACTTAAGATTTTCAAGCCATACAAACACTGTTTTGGTGCACCGGATTATGACCAAGAGATCTGTAAAGATATTTCTGCAGAAGAGTTTGTAATATTGGAGTCACTATTTTCCAACTAAGAAATTATGGTTTTGAAAGCTAGCAACTGCTAGAATATCTAAAGCTAGGAACTAGCTCAAAAACAGGTTTAAAACTCATACTTTTCTGACTTTGGTTGCAGTAGAACCTGCCCAAACCACCACTGGTTTACGTAAAGCCCCAAGCATTTAGTTGCCCTTAAGTCATGTCTTCCTGTCTGGTCTGTAAAGGAGACAACAGTCCCCATGAACACTGCATGTTTTCGAAGAGGAAAGCCAATCTCCTATCTTTACCAGTGATAAAGCCCATTGGCCCCCCTGGGAACAGCCAAAGCCCTTTCATACACAGACTCTGCACATTGAACCCTACCAGACTCTGCACATTCACTATGGCATCTCATTATTAGGACATACAAAAAAAGAAAATCCACACACACACAAACCACACACAACAACTACAATATGCTCTAAACATAATCCATAAAGCAGAACACAGCACTCAACCCCAAATGACGGAGAGATCGAGGCCCACTTGTGGTAGTGAAGTCTTAAAGAATAAAATGGCAATCAAAATCAGAATTACATAAAATTAATTCCTGCCAAATTCTGGAACAAATTGAACAGATCCTTAAACAGAATGTGTTTTTTCGTAATTTGACTTAATCTAGAATTTTATAATTCTACAATTTACAATAAAGTGTATACTGTAGTATTAAATTAAAAGAGATATTCCACCACCACCACCATAAACCACCTGTAACTTATATCAGCCAGTTGGCTTTTTCCATTACAAGGTAAAAATGGAAATGAATGTATACACCCAACACCACCCTGGAACCAACTTTTTACAGTATACCAGCCTATCAGGAGTCACAATATGCATGCAACAAATATAGTGATGCTAAGTAATCCAAACGTATATCTTTGAAGTGAATGGATATTATGGAACCCAGAGAAAATAACACAATCCAGGAGATGCAAACTTAACAAACAATAATATAATAAGTCTGGCAGGGTGAAAAGTTTAACAGTCAGTCATTCTTCTTATTTCTACCACAGATTCCATTAGGACAAAGCCAACCATGGATTGTGACAAACTGAACTTGTCTAGTTTAGATATAAGAAAGACACGTTACCCGCAGTGGCCACACTAAGAAATGCACACAAGTCCCACAGCAAATACATAGATTAAATATTTAGTTGCAATTGAGAAATCAAAAACAGTAAATCCACTGTGGGTCTCACCTGGAAGTTAAGACTGGCTTTTGTGTTTGCATTAAATATCCTTCGAATGCTTTCTGCTGCACGGACAGGTACGGTGCTCTTCTCTACTACAATCTTGCATCCATCTGAAACATCTGCTATCCGTCTTGCACATGCTTCAATATATTTTAGATCAGCTGCTCGTCCTTTTCCAATGCCAAATGTTTTAGTTGGAGTATTCACCTAAATAGAGATTTTTTTCCATTTTTACTTTACCAGCATTTTTCAGCTACAATCCACTAAATGGAAACTGAAGGCAAATTTTAAATTGATACAGAAAATATTCCTTACAGAAATGAAAACCAGATCAGCTTCTTGAATGGCACGGTCAATATCCGTGGAGAAGAACAGGTTTACATTTCGGCATGATTCCACCACTTCTTGCAAGCCAGGCTAAATAAGGGGAACACATTTAAATATTTACACATACTGTATACACATAAAAACCAAATGAAAGTGACCTTCAAAGCTAACTGCTCAAATTCTCTTTATCCCCCGTTTAGAAATATCATATCAAACTCTGAAAGGGAATTTACAATTCAGGTTGATAACACATATGAACTTGCCTCAAAAATAGGGAGACTCTCTGAATTCCAAGCTTTAATCCTCTGTTCATTTACATCCACAACTGTGACAGTTACTTCAGGACACATCTGTGCAATGACACTGCATGTGGGTCCCCCAACATACCCAGCACCGATGCAACAGATCTTCTTAATCTGCACCATTTTCAGAACCTGGGAAAAACCCAATTAACTGCATATTAGAAATCACTACTGAATACCCACAATGCACTTTAACAATAATCATATATATAAAAAAAAGAATTTACTATAGAAACATGACTAAGAAAATGAACTAAACATCTGGAAAGGTTGTATATTAGCAAACATATCACAAATGAGAAATCTATTTTGTTACTTATGAGCTTGCAGGCAATAAACTGGCCTTAAAATAAAACATAGCAGGAGACACAATGCATATGCAGAGAAAGCATTCAGTCTAGGATACAGTATTTACATTTACTTTCCCAACCAACATCTAATTAACCTCTCAAACAGATTTTTATGATCTATAGTTTGGTCAAAGTATCTGGTTTGTCAGGTTAAGTGCCAAGCCAAGATAAGCACTTTGCCATGTCAACAGAGCGGTTTCAGAAGTACAGTATGCCTCGCCAAACAAAGTATCAACACAGTCCAGACATACACTTTGGGTGTGATGCAAGTTTCTGATTTTCCTAAATCATTATAGGCTGTTTTTTTTTTATTTATCAATAGTGGGGTTTACTTTTACAGAAAGACCCCATTACAACTCATATCTACAAGTAAATTTGTTTTAATGCAGAGTTACAAGAAACTAGAATCTGCCAAGACAACATCATGAGCTATGCACGGAATGAGGATCTAGATTATCACAAGCACACTGAGCAGTTCAAGTTTAACTTTAATGACATTTCTAATAAGATCAATGACAATAACATAATGCAAAAAAAAAAAAAGACCCATTTTTCCTTGATATACCCGTCTGCTCCACAGTGTAAAATTAAAAGGCAAACAAATCATATGTGACTAAAGTGCACACTGCAGACTTTCATTTAAGGCAGAGCTGTAGCTCTCATGTAAAGCAATGGCAACTACAGATGCCAAAGGTAGTCTGTGTGTAGAAGCAAGCCTAGGTATCTTATGCCTGCACTAATGAAGTATTGAAACACACGCGAGTAACAAAAAACAACTGTGATGCCAACTGTCCCAAACATTATAGTGGGGGAGATATTTAGAAAAAGTGCTGTCATTTCTACATGGTGGGCGCGAAATTTATGAAAATCCCCTTAAAACGAAAGTCTGCAACATGTACTTTTATTATATTGAATTGTTTGCCAAAATTTTTCATATCTTTACGACCACACACTGTGGTGGCGAATAAAAACACTGGCAGCCAGTTTCCCTACGTGCATTTGTAAGCGACAATCCATCCATCCATCCATCATCCAACTCACTATAACGTAACTACAGGGTCACGGGGGTCTGCTGGAGCCAATCCCAGCCAACACAGGGCACACACACACACACACCAGGGACAATTTAGGATCGCCAATGCACCTAACCTGCATGTCTTTGTCTGTGGGAGGAAACCAGAGCACCCGGAGGAAACCCACACAGACACGGGGAGAGCATGCAAACTCCACGCAGGGAGGATCCAGGAAGCGAACCCATGGTCTCCTTACTGCGAGGCAGCAGCGCTACCACTGCACCACCATGCCGCATGCCAAATGATTTCCCATTCTCCGTTTTCCATTTTCTTTTGTTTGTGTATACAGGGCCTAACAAAGAGCTGATGTTGCAAAAGGAGTTACAATGTTAACCAAACAGAGGCCTAAAGTGCTGGAAGAGGTGGAAAAATTGTTGCTAGTGTGGCTGAATGAGAAGCACCTTGCAGAGGATGACGTACGCTAGGCGATCATATGCGAGGAAGCCAGGAAGATTCATGGCGATTTACTGAAAAAAAATCCTTCTTTGACTGGCAAAGGTGAGGAATTTAAAGCCAGTAGAGGATGTTTTGAAAAGTTTTGCAAGAGAAGTGGTATTACATTTTTTTTTCCCTATGCTTAAAAATCATGAAAAAAAAAAAAAAATGTTTAGAGTGAGCGGTTCATTAAGGGTCTAGTGCAAACACCATCCATCTATCCATCCATCCATCCTCTTCCGCTTATCCGAGGTCGGGTCGCGGGGGCAGCAGCTTAAGCAGAGAGGCCCAGACTTCCCTCTCCCCGGCCACTTCTTCCAGCTCTTCCAGGAGAATCCCAAGGCGTTCCCAGGCCAGCCGGGAGACATAGTCCCTCCAGCGTGTCCTGGGTCTTCCCCGGGGCCTCCTCCCAGTTGGACGTGCCCGGAACACCTCACCAGGGGGGCGTCCAGGAGGCATCCTGATCAGATGCCCGAGCCACCTCATCGGACTCCTCTCGATGCGGATGAGCAGCGGCTCTACTCCGAGTCCCTCCCGGATGACTGAGCTTCTCACCCGATCTTTAAGGGAAAGCCCAGACACCCTGCGGAAGAAACTCATTTCAGCCGCTTGTATTCGCGATCTCGTTCTTTCGGTCACTACCCATAGCTCATGACCATAGGTGAGGGTAGGAGCGTAGATCAACTGGTAAATTGAGAGCTTTGCCTTACGGCTCAGCTCCTTTTTCACCACAACAGACCGATGCAGAGCCAGCATCACTGCAGATGCCGCACCGATCCGCCTATCGATCTCACGCTCCATTCTTCCCTCACTTGTGAACAAGACCCCGAGATACTTGAACTCCTCCACTTGGGGCAGGATCTCTCCCCCAACCCTGAGAGGGCACTCCACCTTTTTCTGGCTGAGAACCATGGTCTCGGACTTTTAGGTGCCGATTCTCATCCCAGCCGCTTCACACTCAGTTGCGAACCGATCCAGACACAGTGCAAACACAGTGTTAGTTTTCTCTGTTCAAGGTTTTCTCAGTGTTATTCAATGTTTTACATTTAATTTACTATTACACTGTGCATTCTATGGTATAATTAACTATTTTTGTGCTTAAAAAAAATATATATATATTTACATACAGTCCATACGGTCTGGAACGGACTAATTGTATTTACATACAATCTTATGGGGAAATTACGGTTGGGTCGCGACCAGAGTTTTGGAGTGAATTATGGTCGTGACCGAAGGTACCACTGTATATACTCACAGCTTACTGTCATTGGCATCAGAATGAAACTTCTCCAGATAGAGAGTTCCAAGACCATTTATTACACGCAGGGGCCTACAACGCCAGTTCTGATGGGCTGGGGTGGCATAATTCTTAATAAGATGTCAGTTACTGCTATTGAAATGTTTATTGCTCAAGCAACATTTTTTTTCTGCTTAATGTTAGTTTTTTTCTTGTTAGTATTCCCCACCCATAATTGCTTATTTTAGTCTTAAAAAGCTGCATTCTATTTTTTTTTAATTCCTTCCTATTATTACCAATATGATGCAAATGACAAGTGAACCATTAGTTACCGTCTAACTTGCCCTACAGTTCTATAAATTCCACATGAACTACATGGTTTAATCAAATATTAGAAGGAAACTGGAGAGAATTACTCATTTGCTTTAGGCTACAACTGATTTCAATAATAGAATCGGAAAGGAGAATAAAGGAATGGCTGATATGGCATAATGAAAACACTAACAAGCATAAAGGTAAAGATCTGTTATTGGTAAGGATTGGTTTCTAATTAAGCAATTGGGTTGAAGCAAAAACTTGTCGACATAATTGCCCTACAGGATCACCTTGCAGCCCCCTGGATTAGCACATGGGAGTAAGAATTTCACTGTAGCCTGTACACATGACAATGACTCCATGGGCATATACTGTCCATAAACACATGTACAAACGTAAACAGTATAAATTATTTTATCCATACATCTATATAGCCTTATGACCAGTAGACAGAAACAGTCTCTGAACCTACTGGTGTGAATGCACCATTTGCCATAAAGGAGTGGAGAGTCTGAAGCAACCATGCAGGATGACAGGGGCCTTTAATGCCCAGTGGGGACTGGGCGGTCTCATGGTCTGGAATCCCTACAGATTTTATTTTTTCTCCAGCCGTCTGGAGTTTTTTTGTTTTTCTGTCCCCTGGCCATTGAACCTTACTCTTATTCGATGTTAATTAATGTTGATTTATTTTGTTTTATAATTGTGTCTTTCATTTTTCTATTCTTTAATATGTAAAGCACTTTGAGCTACTGTTTGTATGAAAATGTGCTATATAAATAAATGTTGTTGTTTAATAAAACTGTTTGCCTGTTTACAGCAGTGTACACTGTATTTGTACTGAAAAAGAAGATGTTGGGTATCAGTAATATTCTGTGCTACCTTCACTGCCCTCTCCACGACTTTAGGACCTTGAGCACAGCAGATGTTCATCCAGGGTGCGACACATCCAGGGAGGATGGACTCCAATGTGCAACAGTACAAGTTACAAAGAACGGGCACCTGAGTAAGTAGAGGTGTTGGGGGTCTTTCTTGACAATAACTAAAATGTATTTTGTGTGTGTGTGTGTGTGTGTGTGTGTTCAACCGAAATAGTAACTCCTTGAAATATAAAGCTACCCATTCCCTCCAGTGCAGGTGGCAGTGTGATCTAACTTCTGATACATTTTAGTTCTACTAATAATAAGCTCGATCCTGCTGCCTCACAGTAAGGAGACCTGGGTTTGCTTCCCGGGTCTTCCCTGCATGGAATTTGCATGTTCTCCGCGTGTCTGCGTGGGTTTCCTCCCACAGTTCAAAGACATACAGGTTAGGTGCATTGGCCATCCTAAATTGCCCCTAGTGTGTGTGTGTGTGTGTGTGTGTGTGTGTGCGCGCGCCCTGCAGTGGGCTGGCTCCCTACCCAGGGTTTGTTTCCTGCCTTGCGCCTTCTGTTGGCTGCGATTGGCTCCAGCAGACCCCTCCCCATATGACCCTGTGTTGGCTGCGATTGGCTCCAGCAGACCCCTCCCCATATGACCCTGTGTTGGCTGCGATTGGCTCCAGCAGACCCCTCCCCATATGACCCTGTGTTAGGATATAGCAGGTTGGATAAATAATAAGCTAGATAGTCATCTATTCTATCTATTCTTGAATGAATTTGCAATTATTAATCTCTACTTTTCTCAGTTTCCTTTTCCGGTTCTTGCAAGGTGGTGTTCTGCACCACTGCCACCACCGGATCAAAGCTCTGTACAACCAGCCTGTCATGTTTGACTGAAAACGGATTCCGCAACCTCTCACAAGTCCCACTTTATTGATTTCTCTGACGTAACCTTAACAAACAAACAAAGAATATTTATGTTAGGTAGCGGGGCTGGATGTTTTTTAGCCTTAGAATCCTTGCAGATTTGATTTCTTTCTCAAGCTTAACTGGAGATTCTTTTTTTTTTTTTCCTTTTTTAATCAGATTTACCTTTAGAGACTTAAAAGTCGATTCAACATATACAGCATATGAACTACTTCTCTACTAAATTACATATCTATCTTGTGTAAGTGCGTATTATTTATTTTTAATGTTATTAATCATTACACTTATCAACTGTAAATTTAATTAGTTTTTCTTTGCTTTTAACTATTTCTTTAGCTACATCACATTTAGCAAATGTGCTATAGAAATAAATATTGCTGTTGTTAAAGTCTCGGAATCCATCTTTAATCCATTGCATACATCTTTGGGATATGGGAAAAAATAAATAAACCAGAATACTTGAAGAAAATCCATCCACACACAAAGCTTGCCAAAGAGACACTGTCCTCTTTTTCTTTGGAACAGTAAAGTACAAGAACCTTTACTGCAGAGTTTGAATACGAGTTACAATATTGACTGAATAATTTACAAACCTCTACCGGAGGCAAAGTGAAATTCTTAAGAAAATGAAAAGGAAGAGAGACTCTGTGTGAACCTGCCGCATTGGTTTTCTTTCAGTATGCAGCATTTGGATCATTCCATCCGAGTTACACGTCATTATAACAGGATGACATTTCTGCAAGCTAATCTCAGATGTTAATGTGAATTCTTTTGGACTGTTTCATCATATACTCAAGAGAAAGTGTGTGTTAGTTTTGATGGACAAACCTAGGCACCAATTATCAAACAAACTTTTGGAATTATTTGCATGGGAGAAACCAATGGCAAAATATTAAAATTGTCCTTTATACCATACCATATTTATTTGTTGAGCTCTTAAAAACACAGCATTACAACTGACCGAAGCGCTGTACAGTTACAACAAGCAGGACTAAAAGCAAAATATTAAAAACAAACATTAAGAGAGAATTAAAACAGAGATACTAAAAACAGGTCAAGGGACCAAATAAAATAGAGAAAATAGCAAAAGGCAAGTGCAAAATGAAACAGGTTAAGAATTAAAAGCCAATGTGAAGAAGTGCGTTTTTAGGCGAGATTTGAATGTGGCGACTGAAGCGGCTTACCTAAACACTAAGGGCAGGGAATTCCAGAGCCTGGGTGCACAGACGGAGAAAGCCCTTTCACCACGAGCTTTAAAACGTGCCTTGGGAACGGTTAGGAGCAGCTGATCTGTGGATCTAAGAACACGAAGAGGATTGTGACAATGGAGCAAGACACTTATATAGGCAGGGGCTAGACCGTTTAATGCCTTATAGGTTAGGAGGAGAATCTTAAAATCGATTCTGAATCTAACCGGCAGCCAGTGTAGGGTTTTTAAAATCGGTGAAATGTGTTGGATTCTGCTACTTCCAGTTAGAAGCCTTGCAGCCGCATTTTGAGCCAGTTGGAGTCTAGAAAGAGTGGCTTTACGGATACCAAAAAGGCAGGAATTAGAGTAGTCAAGCCGGGACGTAATGAATGCATGGATTACCGATTCCAGGAGGTGGTTAGACAGAATAGGTTTGAGTTTGGCGATTCGCCTTAGATGGAAAAAGCAGGATTTTACTGTGCTGTTGACTTTGAGCATCCATTTTCAGGAATGTATCCATTTTGATTCCAAGATTGGAGACAGACGAAGTTACTGGAATGGGAAGAGAGTCGAGGCCAAGGGGTGGAGCCTGTTTGCAGTCAGGACTAAAAACAATGACCTCGGTTTTTGAATCGTTCAGGTGAAGGAAGTTTACAGCCAGCCAGTCCTTAATGTCAGATAGGCAGTCGAGGAGAGGTTTGGTGGAGTCAGTTGGCTTTATAATCCAATCTAGAGTTTGCTATAGTCCCGTTTTGCTCTCTCTGCTTCACAGAGTTTAGCTTCTTTAAAAGGTCAGTAAGCTCCTAAACCATGAAAGACCATTTGTAAATGTAAAGAGTTCTGTCTCACTGATGAATCATTACTGTCTTTTCGTTTTGGTTCCAAGGGTAATATTTCTTTCGCTCTCACTGCTAGAGTAAAATCATTCGGTGAATTACCCTATGTATTTCTGGTTGGTGATGTTACTTACCGATGAAAGTAATTCACAGCGTGTCAGGTAAATCTTTAGCAGGTTTATTTTATTTTTTTCCCTGCATCAGATAAGCTACAGAATTCACCGAGAGCACTAGCTCCTATGAAGCTTACAACTGCACATTGGATGAGAAAGACAGATGGAAGGAAGAGCCTGCACAAAGGAGTCGTTGATATCGTTGGTACGCGAGGATGTGCAATCCTCAGTCGCACCACTTCACTTCCTGTTGAGAATCCGCTTGGCAAGTGCAAGACGACAAGGTACGGCAGGAAGTTGCACCACTTTGATGGACCCTTGACTGGTTGAGTCACCTCTGACCTTACTGCCATGGGTGGTCCTTCCAGGAGTACATGACTGTCAACAGCATCGCTCAGGGGATCATTGATCACACAACCCACTCCGCCACTCGTGCCGACTCAGTGGATGGGCAACTGTAGATTCTCAGTCACATAGTAGCACTTCACGTTTTTGTTACATTTTGTTATGTTTCAGCCTTACACTTTGGTCAACTGGGAGACCTTCGCCAGACAGGTGTGTGCTTTTTCCTAATCATCCCCAAACAATTGGACAGACCACAAGTGGACTCTAAACAAGGTGTAGAAACATCAATGATGATCAATTGAATGAGATGTACCCAAGCCAAATTTCAAGCAAGCATCGAAAAAATGTCTGAATACTTGTCAAGGTGATTTCATGTTTTTTTTTTTTAATTTTTAATAAACTTGCACAAATGTAATAAAAACAAATGTTCTAATATCCCTTTTTTGTTTTTATCATTAATAAGAATAATAATTCTTTTCATTTATATAGCGCTTTTCTCACTACTCAAAGCGCTCAGCAATTGCAGGTTAAGGGCCTTGCTCAAGGGCCCAACAGAGCAGAGTCCCTTTTTGGCATTTACGGGATTCGAACCGGCAACCTTCCGATTGCCAGTGCAGATCCCTAGCCTCATTGACTGTTGCTTGATCAAAGGAAAAAAAGTAATTGAAATGATTTTAGCATAAGGCTAAAACAAAGAATGAGAAAGGAGACTACAGTGCACTCAAAGAATGTATAATCGAGGAGCCTGGCACAGAGGACCTTGTTACCCAGACAAATGTTTTATCCATTTAATAGAGCAGAAATACTGCAAAAAGCCAAATCAGAAATGAAAAAAGTTTTTCTCATGCAAATCTTTGGACAATAATTGAATGGGGAGAAATATTTCACAAGTTTGTTCCCTGTTCATAGGCAAGTCAGCTTAGGTTTATGTTATGTGCATTGTCCTAGGTATCTTAAAAATCATTCCATTATAAAGAATTTAAATTTATTATAACAAACGGGTTTGTGGAATTTATGGAAAACTGGTTATTGCCTGCCTGGCCCACACAGGCAGTTGGGGGAGTTTATCTATTACTGGATTTAGGCGTTTATTAGTGAATTGAAACTCACCTGCTTACCCAGAGCTGAGAGAAACTGAGCAAACAGCAAATCACCAGCCCAGCAGTTCTATTATGCCACAATGCTACCCAGTAATCATATAGTAAACATGAAATAACAGCTCAGAGTGTTATAATATTTGGCCAATGTCTTTACCCAGTATTATTTAGAACACTTGGGCATGTTATAAATTAATATTCCCACATACACACACAGACAAAATATGATAAATACAGATTCTGCTCACATTTCTGGGTCAGTACCCAAAACTGGGGCACAGCCAGGTAAAGGCCATGTCACTTTATTTTATGATTTTCAGTTGCAGATTTCATTTACATAATCTTAGGGAGTCGGGAACAGTCACAGTGCATTCCTCGGACTTCCAGTCATGTAGCTGGACATTCCCAAAGACCCAGTCTGACAAGTCTGTGACTCACCCTGACAAAATCAAGCAGAACTGAATTTGTATCAAGAATGGATAGTATGGATGGGCTCAGAGTTGTGTGATAACCAACACACAAATAAACACTCTGCCAGCTACAAGGGCTAAGAAACATGGGCGTTTAAGACCTGACAAACATAAGAGAGACTCGTCTGTCTGACTATGTTTTATATACCATGAAAGAAAAACTAAAACAAATAAAAATAAATAAAAACACGTGTTGAGATTGTGGCTGAATATCTGAACCTGCAAATCAATTGTACAGCACTGGCTCGGTCAGTCAACACATCAATGGCCGACAGAAAAAGAAGCAAGCTTGTGATATTTTGGAAATATTTTGGGAACTGTGCTTGAATTTTTTACATCGTCATTTAATCTGACTTCTACTAGTGCAGTCGGACATTCTAATTCAACAATATCAGCAACTCTGGTCATCAAGTTTGACAATTTGTTCATCTAGAAGGCGTTTAATGCAACATTGGCTTTACTACTGAGGGTTATACAGCAAGTTAAAAGGTGCTAAAGAACGGAGAGCATTTTGACCTTTAAACTAATTGTCCTACTTCTCTATTATAAAAAAAAAAAAAAAATCTTGGAAGGAGACGAGACCCAACTGTCTCAGAGACACTTTCACGTCCCGCGAGATGAGTCTTTGTGCCAAGTGATGTAACCACACCTGGGGCCAGAAGCCCTGCGAGACAAGAGCTTATGCAAAGAGATTTGGAAAAGTCCTGCGTGGTTATGTCAGACACATTTCTTGTAGAAAGAAAGAAACGATATTCACTCACAGGCAATTATATGATGTGCTGTCACGATGTAACTCCAAACACAGAATCAAAATTCAATACGATATTGACAAAAAGGTAAAAGCTAAATGAGATCGAAAATATGGACATAGGTGATATGACAGAAGTGCGCTGCATGAAATGCAGATCACGCGGCACGGCAGCAGCAAGCCAGCAGCTGATCGAGCAAAGAGGAGGTACCAAAAAAAAAAAAGAAAAAAATCTGTATGTGTTTCCCATTGTATCACAGTTTAAGAGAGGGTGTCGGAGGAGCGATCAAATCTTCTTGGGGTGCGTTCAGCCCTCCTCTTCACATCGAGAGCGGCAGAGACGCAAAGTGGTTGGCGTGTAGTGTTGGCGCGTTGTGCAGGCGGTTTAGGGTTTGAAGCACCCCAGTCTCCTAAATTTATATAAAAACAAACAAATAAATAAAAATCCACACACTGCTCCAAGTAATCTTACTAAAATTAACCATATGTGGAATTAAACTGCTTAGTTCATATAGATTTTGGGGAAGGGAAAAAAAAAAAAAAAAAAAAAAGACTAGATTGTGGCGGTCTCCATAGCTTATGCAAATAAAAAAAATAAAAAAAAACTGCTATATGTTAACAGAATAATTACTTTTTTGGGCAACTAAAAACAGAACCACCAAGGCTCTTTTACTCTGCTCAGTCATTTAGAGATGACTTTGAGACTTGCAAGTTCTAATTCTTTCCATATGCTTAGAAGGCTACAGCCTCTCATTGAATTTCACAGTCCTTTAATCTCATGTTCTCAAATTTAGGGAAGTTTAAAAGCATTAAAAACGACAATATTCCAGTTCACTTTAGACAAAGGTTTGTTGTATCTTCTAATAGCAGGTTTCAAAATACTCAACCTTAACCCGGTTACTAATGCACAAACTGGCTGTTTTTGTCCCTTTTACATAGGTTTCTTTTCACAATCAAAAGAAGTTGTCTTAAGTTGCAGTTTTAGATAGAGAGATAGATTTTCACACCACTGTATCTATTTGCCCCCTTCCTGATTTCTTATTCTTTTGCATGTTTGTCACACAAAATGTTTCTGATCATCAAACACATTTAACCATTAGTCAAATATAACACAAGTAAACACAAAATGCAGTTTTTAAATTATGGTTTTTATTATTTATCCAAACCTACATGGCCCTGTGTGAAAAAGTAATTGCCCCCTGAACCTAATTGCCCCCTGAACCTAATAACTGGCTGGGCCACCCTTAGCAGCAATAACTGCCATCAAGCGTTTGCAATAACTTGCAATGAGTCTTTTACAGCGCTCTGGAGGAATTTTGTCCCACTCATCTTTGCAGAATTGTTGTAATTCACCTTTATTTGAGGGTTTTCTAGCATGAACCGCCTTTTTAAGGTCATGCCATAGCATCTCAATTGGATTCAGGTCAGGACTTTGACTAGGCCACTCAAGTCTTCATTTTGTTTTTCTTCAGCCATTCAGAGGTGGATTTGCTGGTGTGTTTTGGGTCACTGTCCTGTTGCAGCACCCAAGATCGCTTCAGCTTGAGTTGACGAACAGATGGCCGGACATTCTCCTTCAGGATTTTTTGGTAGACAGTAGAATTCATGGTTCCATCTATCACAGCAAGCCTTCCAGGTCCTGAAGCAGCAAAACAACCCCAGACCATCACACTACCACCACCATATTTTACTGTTGGTATGATGTTCTTTTTCTGAAATGCTGTGTTCCTTTTACGCCAGATGTAACGGGACATTTGCCTTCCAAAAGTTCAACTTTTGTCTCATCAGTCCACAAGGTATTTTCCCAAAAGTCTTGGCAATCATTGTGATGTTTCTTAGCAAAATTGAGACGAGCCCTAATGTTCTTTTTGCTTAACAGTGGTTTGCGTCTTGGAAATCTGCCATGCAGGCCGTTTTTGCCCAGTCTCTTTCTTATGGTGGAGTTGTGAACACTGACCTTAATTGAGGCAAGTGAGGCCTGCAGTTCTTTAGATGTTGTCCTGGGGTCTTTTGTGACCTCTCGGATGAGTCGCCTCTGCGCTCTTGGGGTAATTTTGGTCGGCCGGCCACTCCTGGGAAGGTTCACCACTGTTCCATGTTTTTGCCATTTGTGGATAATGGCTCTCACTGTGGTTCGCTGGAGTCCCAAAGCTTTAGAAATGGCTTTATAACCTTTACCAGACTGATAGATCTCAATTACTTCTGTTCTCATTTGTTCCTGAATTTCTTTGGATCTTGGCATGATGTCTAGCTTTTGAGGTGCTTTTGGTCTACTTCTCTGTGTCAGGCAGCTCCTATTTAAGTGATTTCTTGATTGAAACAGGTGTGGCAGTAATCAGGCCTGGGGGTGGCTACGGAAATTGAACTCAGGTGGCAATTACTCAAGGGGGCAATTACTTTTTCACACAGGGCCATGTAGGTTTGGATTTTTTTCTCCTTTAATAATAAAAAACATCATTTAAAAACTGCATTTTGTGTTTACTTGTGTTATATTTGACTAATGGTTAAATGTGTTTGATGATCAGAAACATTTTGTGTGACAAACATGCAAAAGAATAAGAAATCAGGAAGGGGGCAAATAGTTTTTCACACCACTGTAGATAGATAGATAGATAGATAGATAGATAGATAGATAAGCTGAATTGGTTCTTTTTGTAGAATATATTACTAGATATTCAGAATTACACCTGGTCAGTAACACGAGATAGTAGAAGAATAGGGAAATTGAAGGATCAGTCATTTCCAGCACTATATTACTTGCACTTTGACTTAATTTGTTTAAATAGAACAGTCCTATCATACCCTATACAATTCAAACATATATAAAATGTACATTATCTTCAACTAGTAAAAGAGACGTTATTAATCCCAAAGGGAAATTTACAAAATTTCCTAAAATTTGCTTAGGCCTCCACTCCAAAATTAATTTGACAGGAGAGAGGAAAAAAAAAAAAAAAAAAGGTTGCACTTTTCTTTCACCCATCTCACAGTCTACTCATTGTGTCTTAGACTCCGTCAGGTTACACACAACCTCAGGAGTGCTTACATGGGGAGGTGATGAAAAAACTGCCCAGTATATGACAACAGCTCCTTTATTCAGATTCCAGTCAGTAAAGGTTTATAGACGAAATCAACAAGCAGGAGTCATGAATAGACAAGAGGTGAATGGCTGCCAGACTGTGTCCAACTCCCCAAATCTCCAATGCCACATTTTTACAGAAGACTCAATGTTAGATTCTCTCATGTGTCCTTGGAAAATATAGGGAACCAATGAAAACTGACCGAACGTATATTTCATCTTCACTTGCAAACCCTGGTGGACTTCTCAGATTCACAAATAAGCCTCTGAAGGTTAACCTGACCAGGGAACAGGCCTGTTAGTACTTGTTTTAGCTACATATAGACAAACCCTGGGGCACAAATGTGCAGATTCCCACCAAGCCAAATTTTTATCGCACAAGAGATGTCCACAAAAACACCTAGGATTAAAAAGAATGCTACCTACAGGCACTCTTATTTTATAACTAGTTAAATGACTAAAATAACGCTGTTCAGGTGGCATGGTGACAGAGTAGTCAGTGCTGCTGAGTCATGGATCCCCCGTACAAGATTAAAGCCCTGCATGTGGCTGTTGTATGTATAGAGACATGTCTAGGTCTGTGTGAGATTTCCGCCTATATCCCTAGAGACGTGGGGGATAGGCTGATCTGCAACGCTAAACTGACAGCTGGAGTACATTTAAATATATAAAGGTTTTAAAAACAAGCTCAATGTGTTGCACCTTTCACATCACCCACAAACACAAGACAAAAGGCAAAGAATACAATACAAAACAATATGACAAGCTTTAAAATTGAATTCAAATTCATTATTTGCCGTATCAAAGGCATGTACAAATTCATGAATCTCACCCACGGACAGAAATATATCCCTACCTGATAAAATACTCAAAAAGACCAAATACAGCATTTTGTATGAACAGCTTTCTTTAAATAAAAGTCTTACTGCAATCTTTGCTCTTATTCCCTCTACCTCACCATCTCTTAAAATTATTTATAATGAAATACCCAGTTGAAATGCTTTGTTTCAGGGCCAGGCTGATGCATATACAAGAAAATAAGAAATGTGACCAAAAAAAAAAGGAGACCATTCTATCCATCAAGCCCGACTGTTTAACTAATAGCTAAGCTGTCCCATAATCAGAAGTTTAAAATAGTTTACCCAAACTGACATGCAAATGTAAATTGGTCTTGCATCCATGAACATGCCCTGCCCTGCAATAGACTTGTGTCACAGGGTTGCTACCTCCTTAATGCCAAGGCAGTGTTGCCAAAAGGACAATCCCGGACGCAGAGAACAGAATTAAAAGATCATATGACTTGGAGTCATGATTTTACTGATCTATTATGCCTGAACCTCCTTATAAAACTACACCCATTCACTGTGTAGACCATACATGCTCTTCAAGTTGATTTTCTTTAGGTTCAGTCACTTCCAAGACAAATTATAAGCTAAAAGGACACTGTATGATTAGTAGTTTCTGCTCGGCTATATATTAGCAACCCATCCAGACAACAAGCCTCTACAGTTTTGTAATAGAATGGGAGTCTGTATCACAAATTATTTGTGCAGTTTTTTGTATTTTTATTGTGTCATATTTCAATTTTAAAGCTTTTGCTTTCATGTATTTATTATAGTGTTTTATGTAGAATTATTTGTATCCAGCTATTCTATAGCATAAGCATTTGAATAGAGCTTAAAAAAAAACACAAGTGATTTTCCTCTTTTGCTCTTTCAATCCAAGCAAAAGTCTTTCCAAATGCTCACAATAAACTTTAGATGGTATACCCTCGTTTAAACAGTTTAAGGTTTCGTTTATTCAGTTAAGCTTCATATTATATGTGAAAAGTTACTTTAGACAAGGAAACCAGTTTAACCAGATCTCAATACAAAATCAGGCAGAATAATTGATTCTGGTAAATTCCACGTCACTCTTTTAAAGCGCATTTACGTCGTAAAAAAGCACCTAAAAAACCAAGAACAAATTAAACAGCTCTTACAACTTTCAGGCTAGACACCCCCCACCCCCAACCCCTGTATAAATTGATGGGGGTGGGTTGAGGGGGCGGGGTGCCTGGTAAGAGAAATTCCACGTTGTGTCCGAGAGCCGCAGGGTATGATTAGAATGACGGGCCTCTATACGAATAGAAATGTAAGATTTCTTTCTACTAGCCAATGGCAGAACCGCTAAAGCCTGCGATCCAGATACCAAAGCACATCTCATGGACACGCTGTAAGTGAATTAAAATTCGGGAAAGAGAACACGAATAATCAAAAAATGGCTTGAGGCAAAAAAAAAATGAACACAACTTTAGCCAGCAACGCGCCATCATAACATAGTACGATTAAACTACAGTTATGCTCTCCTATTAATAGAAGCTAGTGATGCTGGACAAATCGGTTTTAGAAAACGGCTGGAATTTACAGTACATCCCAAAAAGAAAAAAGTCGCCAAGCTTACCTCCGTCGCCACGTCCAACAGCAAAAAAAATAATATCTCTGAAAGGGCAAGGTATCCGAGCTTGAGCACCCTGCTTAAGGCTGATACACAACAGAGATAAAACAGAAATCCGATTTAACCAACAACAATTCACGCACAAGTCAACCTAATACTGAACGCCAAGTAAGTAGAACGGCAGCTCGTGCACAGCGCCTTTTCAAGAGCGCACAGAGCCGGGCTGGGGAGAGGCGGTCCCAAATTACGTCACTTCCTCGACTTTTTGTGCGCCTCTGTTCTGTATTACGAATACAGAACTATTTAATAACCAAATGAAATGTGCGGCAGTTGTCAAAGATGTACAATATCTTTAGGGAAAAGGTAGGTAATAAAATGTAACTTGTCTTTGCGTCATCAGTCATTAACTTACGGTTACTTTGAAACCCGTTATAGCAACTTCCCAGAGCTGCACTGGTCTGCTCAGCTGCTACATTCATTTGGACAAATACTTTGAAGCGACGCCATGCAGATGCATTGTAAGAACGGTAAGCACATCATACGCAGGCTGACCCTATATTGCATTGAAAAGAAACAGAAACAAAAAACAAACTTACATATTTTGGTATGTGAATTTAATCACAAATGGCTTTGTGGTTCATTTAAATTGAACAGTCAAGATGCAAGTTTCATATGTGAATGTGTAAATGTATTGGAATGTTTAGAGCACAGATGTTTAAAAAAACACATTTCGTGTTAGCTCTCAAAGACATAAAATATGTGTTAGCTTAATTGGCCTTTAATTTCAGGATTTATGAGAGGATGGTGTTTAAAGACCAAGCAGTGGGTGCCAAGATGGAGTAGAAAAATATACAGTATGTGACAAAATAGAGTGACAAGATATACCTTTGGATATCTAAATTAAACAAATCGATTTAAGACAAATCTGTAGGTGTTAAAATGTATTAATTCATAAGGCATAATGTAATAGCAAAATAATAATAATAATACATTTTATTTATATAGCGTTTCTCCTATGCGCAATGCGCTTAACGTACACTGAACTACTACCTGTTTGGAAAAAAAAATAAATAAACAACCTGCTGCTTCCTTTTGAGATAGAATATCGTCTTTCCTGAATAAAACCCATCAAGATACTCATTAAAATGATCAATCTAGTGGCTGGCAGAACTTGCTTCTCTGTTTTGTTAATAATTTTTGTCATTCTATGGATACAAAACTAGGAAAGAGTCCTTAGCTCAGCATCACCCGTGCATAATCTATAGCTAATTCTAAAAGTTTTCTGAAAACAAATACTTCACACTTACTAGTATTACTCTCATGGTCTACTTTGTGGTGTAATGAGAAACTGTTTTTGATTTAGGCTACATCTACACTGCTATGCTTTCATTTAAAAATGCAGAAATGTGTCTCTATTTTCAACTCTCCACAGCCATATACTTTTGAAAATATCGGCTTGGCATTGTAACGTGGATGGCTGAAAATGCAAACTTTTAAAAATTCAGACTCTAATCCCTGCAAGTAAATGATATCACCATTTTATGTAAATGATTATCATGAACGGTAACACACTGCTAATATATTATATATGCCTTAATAAGAAAACATCAGATTTCAAATATGAGTGATGGCAGGTGATGACTTGCTGAAGATTACACAGGTAGTTTGTAGTCGGGTATAAACCTGGAAATTGAGCTTTACAGTCCAGCTCTTTAGCCAAAAGGGGGCACACTGTCTAAAATTAAAATTATAAGCAATTTAAATAGTGTCCTTCCATAGGGAGCACTAGGTACTTTTCAGCCACTGTCATATTTCTAGAATGACAGTATTAAATATAAGTAGAAAATATAAGAATCTGCTATATTGTTTAGAGCATTAATGTACTTTAAAAATCAATCCTGAACAACACCAGGAATGATACTTTAAGGCTGGTAGGATATGCTCAGATTTTCTCTTTTTATTTAGAATTCTTGGTACTGTGCTTTGGACTAATTGTTACTGAGGAATCATATCTTTTTAGGTAATCCAGTTAGGACTGCATTATAATAATCTAGAAAACTAAAGACAAAAATGTGTGTTAACTTTTCAGCAATTTGCAGTGATATAAAAGATCTGACACGTGCAATGTTTTCTTAAGTGCAGGAATGCAGTCTTAGTAATGTGGGATTTGAAGAGTCTAAAATGCCACCTTGATTATTAACTTCTACCCTTATTTGTAAGGCCACCTGGCCAATTTTATTCTATCACCCTCACTTTTTTCATTACTGCAAATCATTAAAATTAGTTTTTTCCTTTTTAAGTTTAAGGAAATGATTACTCATTTATTTGATGATACTGTAATAAGACACTGAGTTAGAGAACTTGAAAACTAGCCTCATTGTCATCTGATTCTATCAACAAATAAATCTATGTCTTCTGCATATCTTTGGTAAATCACTTTATGTTTCAAAATAACCTAATGGGAGCACATAGATTGAGAATATTAAGGTAAAACTACTAAGCATTGTGCTTCCCTGGCACTGAGTCCATTTAATTTTAAAGTTCTTCCTTCTTTACATAATTCACCCCATAAGCTGCAATTCTTGTTTGACTAAAGATTGTCCTGCAGTGTCATTTTTCTTTCTCTTTCTTTCTTTCTTTCTTTCTTTCTTTCTTTCTGTCTTTCAGCTCTGAAATGCAATTTAATTAAACTCCAGTGTGCACTTAAATGGCGACGTTCATCCATTTTCTAAACTCCCTTGTCCAGTTTATTAGCGTTTAAAACACTGCTGTTTTTGGTCAGACTCTGACACCTATTTCTAGACTCTTGTACAGATATAACTGTCTAATCAACACTGGTATTTGCATATCACATGTTAAGGGAAGAATCAGTCGAATTATGGCTGACTAGCCCTCTGTGTTTAGTCTGACTCGCCGCTCGCGGAGGTTATCGGATATCCTGCTGACAACTCGGAGGCAAGAAGACCAAATAGCCCTGACTACAAGACGGAGCGGAGATAGAGCTCAGGCAGTCGGGAACACAGCTCGGCGCGACGAGGACCGACAAGGTCGGGGTTAGGATTTCATACCTGCCCTTGTAACGTTATCCTTGATTGCACGATTAGATGTGGGAGACCCGGAGTTAAGCCACTCCATCGCATCCTCCTTGCCGCTGCAGGGAGCTTCACTTGATCCGCCAAAGAATTTATTTTTTCCTGTCGAAATAATCGGTTCATAAAATGCTGCATAAGCTCCAAAATTGCTATAGGAACATAGCTTTTGCTCATTTATAATTTGGTTTCATTCTACTGCCTGATTGCATGTACTGTAAATTTGTCCTTACATCATTTGAGTTTATGGGCTTTGAATCAATGTAACTCCTAACTAATGTTACTTTATTTCGGAAAATATTGCTTTCATGCTTAGTTTTCTACATTTGAAGGTTTGGACTGTAATGCGTTAACTTTTTCTAAGGCGCATATCCACATTATTATGTATTAATGTGCTGGCTGTGGTCAAAGGTTAACAGGCCATGTACAGTACTTCGTTTCGATTAACTTAAACGTGTTGGACTGATTGTGTTTTGTCCACGCCCACTGTACTCCGTAACCGCCCTACGAGCTTTGTCCCCGCCCCATCCCACTACCCACCGCCAAGAACAAGCCTCAGTTCCAACGTGTTATCATACAGTACTTCTTGCATTTAGGTGTAGGAATGTCTGCAAAAAAAGGACTATGGCAAAAAGTATATTATAACATTTTTAATTGATAAATTGCGACTAACAGTATAAAAACAATGGAATGTCACATCGTTACCAGTGAAGAAGCTGGATGCAGACAAAGAAAGTAATCGACACGTAACACTCATTGTCATTTTTGGCTAACAATCTTTGTCACTCAGGATTTATTTTGTTCTCATAAACACTCAATCACAAAGGCGCTTTAATCAAATTAAAACACACGTCAAAGTTAGAAGTGCAAGTGTAGCAGGTCTGCCCTAGACCATTCAGAAAACAAAATATGTGAAGAACCACTCTGGCAACTTAATTGCTTAAAATTGTAAAAGGCGATACACTCTTATCAGTGACCCTCAACCATCTCAGCAAAGCTTTCTTCTCTATCGACCCTTCCTATCCTGAGACTTCTTCAATGGACCGAACGCGTTAGAATGCAACCTGGGCTGTATGACGATTCCTGCAGGGGGTTCCCGATCCCTACGTGAAGACCGCTTGTAATGTTGTAATCGCCATTCAGGTCACTAGTTCGAATAAACACAATTAAGTAAAATCAACAGCAGAAATGGAGACTTGGAGAATGGACTGTCTCTTTACGTACCCCGTCTGTTGGTGAAGTTACTACATACAAAGATGTGGCCGATATCAAATAATAGCTGAAGGAGAGTTTTAAATTTGAAGACAGACGGGAAAGCAATGGTGTATTGTCATCACTATCTGCCTTTCTTCGGGATTGGTGCTTTATGATCAATATAATGTCCATTAGAGAAAAGACCCCCAAAAAAAGATAGGGTGATAGAGCATTTAAAATGAGTGTAAAAATCTATGCGTTTTAATCTTCATTGTTTGCTTATTATTTAACAACCCTCAAATAAAAAAAAATTATTGTGCTCCTGCTGTGTTCACTGAGTTCATCGAGTCTAGCAGTCCTGAATCATTAAGCTCTTATAACAGCGTATAACGACACAAACTCCCGACATCTCCAGTAGCGGTAATGTCAGACATTCCAACAAAAAATGAGTCAATACCCCTCCACTGTCCACTCCCACAGAAAACCATCAAGAGACCGTCCACAAATTTTAGTCGGCTCAAGTGGAAGGAATTTAACCTCAACCCTATGGCCGGAGCCGATAAAGGTGACGCGGTGCAAAAATGAGGTGTTGTCACCAGCGGGCGTTACCTAACAAGCCATGTTCTGCGCGGGTTAATCTGGACTACTGCCCTTTTTATTTTATTACACACACACACACACACACATATATATATATATATATATATATATATATATATATATATATATATATATATATATATATATATATATATATTAGTACAAAGAAATATTCCTGCCGTTAGAGTGGACGATCGACTCATCTTAACCCCTTTGTCGTTTCTCATATAACTCCTCCACCGTAATCGGCGCTAACACCGTCATCCACCAGTATGCGAGTCTCCATGCAGCGAACTGTTGGACGGCGTTTGCTGCCGCAGGAGAGCTATGAAATAATGTCAGTTTTTTCTGCATTAACCAGCGAGAGCATTACAGATTATAAATAGTGAAGCATACGAAGTTAATGATCTTGCGTCAATGTTTAACTGTACCATTTTGTATCTGCGTGGTGTAATATGAGCTTTGGGCCACTTTCGAAGCAGCCATTCACTCATTTTAATTGAGTAAAGAATTAAGGTCAGTTCATAAGGAACGGCAGGACCGGTTCTAATATTTTTGTTACATTAGACGAAGCTGTAAATTCCCCACCACCCACACCCCAGCCCACACCCGCCTTTTAAGAACTTCTTATGTAAAGAATTTAGGAACATATTGCCTGTAATCTGGTAGTGTAATTGGATTATGCACTGATCTATCTATCTATCTATCTATCTATCTATCTATCTATCTATCTATCTATCTATCTATCTATCTATCTATCGCTCTAACAATAACTTGTTGGTCTTTTAACCAATGCTTAAATAAGTGCATATAGTTGCAAGGTGCAAATTCGAATTTAATGATTTTATTAAACTTTCTAATCTGCAAACCTTATTTAATACATTGTGCTTATACAATAATACTAACAATTAAAATTAAGTCAACTTACTACTTTAAGTAGTTTGCCATTTCATTAACTCACTGATTAAAAAATATATATACTTGGCTATAGAGTGAAGATTAACTTATTTACAAACACATTGTTATGACTAAAGCCATGTGTCTGCATATAGGCATTGGTTGGTGATAATGGATAATATTTTTATGTTGGTGTCACAGTTTAACTTGATAATGCTAACAAAGAATGAGATAAAAACAGGGCCACATTAAGACCTTTAGATGCCCTAGTAAGCAGTAAGATTTTGGTGCCCCCATATACATCTAATTCAAAATATAAAAAATAATAGACCATAAAATAAAATCAAAATGAAACAAAATTTACAGTAAGATGGAAAAAATGTTTATTTTTGCATACTTCCACTTTTTATTTAAAAAGTTTTCTCTTACTTTTTCTAATTGCAAAGTCTTTGATCAGATCCTCAAAACTAATCTTACATAAAAAATCAGATATTTTTTTTTTCTTTTTTAATTACTAGGAGATGCTGCAGCCGGCGAGCTGCGTGTTCTATTTGTCGCGCTGCACGTCGTTTATTTAAAAGCCTGTACAGCAGCTGTCGTTTTGCCAGTTTGTGTCTCTGCTGCATGCACTGTGAAGAGGGGAAGGGGGGACTGAACACACGCTAAGGAGCTGCAGTCGGATCATCTGCTGGCTTATTGCTGCTGGCGAACTGCATGTTCTGCTTGTCGCTTGTTGTTGTTTTAAGAGCTGGGAGCACATGATGTCTGTCTAACAAAAGCATTCCAACAACTACTTGGTTAGATGTTTGTAAACTTGTTTTAAATGTTGTCTCACAGCCTTGTCTCATGTCTCTCATGGGATGTCAAATTGTCTTCCTAAAAGATCACGTCTCGTCTCCCTAGTCTGCCTCCCAGGATTTTTTTTTAATAATAGATAGGAATAAAGCATCTAGCCTGCTTCTAATACTACTATTTTATTATTTTTATTTTTGTGTATAGGGATTGGCTCCAGCAGACCCCGTGACCCTGTGTTTGGATATAGCGGGTTGGATGATGGATGGATATATATGTATATTGTCACGCATGCGCGAGTAGGAGGTCGCGGACGGATCCTAAAACACATCGAAGGATGTTCGCCTGCGGGGAAAGGCGGGGTACTAACCTTGTTTCTTTATTTTACAGACCCAAAGACACTCCGCCATAAGACCTGACCGCACTATGTTTACTTCCGCCCTCCCGCCGCCATCTTTGATGACGTCATTTCCTCCCATCATCCACCACTCCTTCCCAGCATTCCTGCACTTCCGGCTCCTCCCCTATAAAAATGGCCGCGACGCCCAGTATGGCGTCGCACATGAATTGTTTATGTTTGACCGTATTTTGTTTTTCTGAAAATCTGGAGTGTCGACAATATAAGGGGCCGGAAAACCCCAAACCTTTTTGTTGTCTGCTTTTGAACTTATTACATTGGTGCAGTCGGCAGGATCGTTGTCCGAGGGAAATGTCGGAAGGACAAGACCTGAATGCAGTTTTACAGGGCATGAGCGCCCAACTCGCGGCACTGCAACAATCCCAGGCCGCGACCAACCGGGAGTTGGATTTAACAAGGGCCCAGCTGGCCGAAGCCCGGAGAGCTATAGCGGAGCGTCCGCGCCATACACCGCCACTCCTGGTGCCTATGACAGAGTCTGATGATGTGGAATCCTACCTGGGGATCTTTGAAAGGACGGCCACCCGGAACGAGTGGCAGCGGTCCGAGTGGGCGTCCATCTTGGCGCCCTACCTGAAGGGTCCCGCGCAGCGCGCTTATTATGACCTCCCCGAGGAAGAGGCCGCCAAATACGACATTCTTAAGAAGGAGATACTGGCCCGCTACGGCATAACACCGGGCCAGCAGGCGGCCGAATGGAGAACCTGGCAATTTGACCCGAGAAGCCGCCCGGCGCAGGCATTCGAGTTCTGGGGTAAGATCGGGAGGTGGCTACGGCCAGAAGGCCCCCAAGCCAGGAAAGTGGTAGAACAAGTGGCCTGTGAAGGCCTGGTTAACGCCCTACCTAGTTCTCTCGCCCAGCAAGTCCGGTCACATCCTTACAAGGAAATGTCAGGTCTCCTAGAGGTATTGGAGCGTCAACTGGCGGTCTACCGATCCGGGGGATCGGAACGGCAAGCGCGTGGGAACCGACAGGGACGGGTGGCCCACCCCGAGCCCTCTCGACGCGCTGCGGAAGCGCCGCAGAAATTCAAAGAAAAGCCGGCCTGTCCCCGCTACTACAAGTGTGGAGAGACCGGCCATCTACTGCCAACCTGTCCCCTCAACACATCATCGGAGCCGATGGACTGCACCTGGGCTACGAAGGAAAGGTACTGTACTCCGTCTCACCCGCTGGCAAGTCCGAATACGGGAGTGGTGTTGCTTAATGGGCACTCGGTGGTGGCTTTGTTTGATTCTGGCAGTAACATTACCATTGTTTCTCGCCGTTTTGTCTTACCGCGACAGTGGCTCACGAAACATTTACAAGTCACTTGTGTACACGGTGAGACCAGAACGTATCGATCCGCCCAGTGTTACGTTACCTGGAAGGGGCAGGTGTCCAATATGATGGTCGCGGTGTTGCCTAAACCCCCCTATCCGGTATTCTTGGGGCAAGACTGGTCCAAAATTAGCAGCGGTAGGATGAACGCCGCTCCCAGAGCCTCCTTGGGTGTAGCCATGAGGGGACGAGGTGCCCTTCCCGCGATCTCCACGCCATGCACAGGGGCAAGCCAAGATGGCACAGGCGTGTCGGGAGTGGATTCTCGAGCGACATCCTCTGACCCGGAAGTATCCGCCGGGGAAGGGACAAGCCGGGGGACACTTCCGCCAAACCCATACCAGGATCCGTTAAGCGACCTGGATAATCAATTTCGGTCTACGCCTGCGTCCTTTAAAAGAGAACAGTGGAATGATGATTCCCTAAGGTTTGCCCGGAATGCAGTTGTTCCTCCTGGTAGCACACATGCTGATGGTTCCATGCCACGCGAGCCCTTCTTTGTGTTAGAAAATGATCTGTTGTATCGGGTGGCAACTCACGAGGGTGAGATGCGGAAATTGTTGTTAGTGCCACGTACCTTCCGGCGGGAGGTGTGTGAACTAGCACACGCTCACCTCTTAGGCGCCCATCTGGGGGCCGAAAAAACATTGGAGAGGATTAAACTCCGCTTTTATTGGCCTGGGATAAACGAGGAGGTCCGGCGTTTCTGTCAGTCCTGTCCGGAATGTCAGATTCACCAGATTCCGAGGAGGGACCGTGCTCCTCTCGTCCCTATTCCTTTAATAGACGTCCCGTTTGATAAAATAGGGGTAGATTTAGTGGGACCCCTGGAACCCTCAAACCGTGGCTTTAAATATATATTAGTCATGGTTGATTACGCGACCCGATACCCAGAGGCGGTTCCCCTGCGCCCGCTACTACAAAAATATCGCACGGGAATTGGTTAATTTATTTTCAAGAGTGGGTATTCCTAAAGAAGTCCTCACAGACCAGGGTACACCATTCACTTCGGATACGTTCAAGGAAGTTGCCAGATTACTCAGGATAAAGCACCTGAAGACGTCTGTCTATCACCCCCAAACGGATGGGTTGGTTGAACGTTTTAACCAGACGCTCAAACAGATGCTCCGTAAGGTAGTCAGCGCCGATGGCAGGAATTGGGACCAGCTCCTACCGCTCGTCCTTTTTGCCTACAGGGAGGTACCCCAAGCGTCCACGGGTTTCTCCCCTTTTGAATTATTATATGGGCGACAGCCCCGGGGACTTTTGGATATCCTAAAAGAGGGCTGGGAGGCAGAACCTCTGCCCTCCTCAAATGTACTCGAGTATGTTGTGCAACTGCGTGACAAGCTCGAGAAAATGAAACCAATCCTCAAAGATCACATGACTCGTGCGCAGGCAGCTCAGGTCCGGTGTTACAACCGTAACTCGGTCCTCCGAGAGTTCTGTCCGGGGGATCGAGTGATGGTACTCGTTCCCACATCCCATTCTAAATTTTTAGCTCACTGGCAAGGGCCATACGAGGTTAAAGAAAGAAAAGGATTGGTCGACTATTTGGTTCTCCAACCTAATCGTCGTCCAACCGAGAGAATCTACCATATTAATTTATTAAAACCTTGGAAAGACCGGGAAGAGTCTCCCATTGTCAGTAGGTCCCTCTCCTTATTCGCTGGCGGGAACGCCCTTAACCTCGGTAAAGAGCTTACCCCCTCACAACGGCAGGAGATTATTAAAACTGTCCATGCCATCCCTGAAGTAGAGAGCGAGACACCGGGCCGTACCAAGCTGATTGCACACGACATAATCACGGAACCCGGGATGATCATTTGGGAGAGACCCTACTGACTCCCCGAGGCAAAACGCGCCGAAGTGGAATTGGAGGTGCAATGGATGTTGGATATGGACATAATAGAGGAAAGTAACAGCCCTTGGTCAAGTCCAATCGTCCTCGTTTCCAAGCCTGACGGCTCATGGAGATTCTGTAATGACTTTAGACGTCTGAATCAGATCTCCAAATTTGATGCTTATCCAATGCCCCGCATTGATGACCTTCTGGAGCGGCTAGGTGCCGCCCGATACTTGACTACCCTCGACATGACAAAAGGGTATTGGCAGATTCCTTTAACGGCATCCGCAAAAGAAAAAACAGCCTTTAGCACCCCTAGCTGCATTGGCAGTATAAGGTCCTCCCATTTGGGCTGCACGGGCACCGGCTACCTTTCAACGTCTGGTGGATAGAGTGTTGAAGCCCCACCAGTCCTATAGTGCCGCCTACCTCGATGACGTAGTCATCTATTCCGGCACCTGGGAGGAACACTTGTCGCAGCTCTCAGCTGTCCTCGCGACATTGGCTAACGCCGGCCTCCGCATTAATCCCCGAAAATGTTTCTTTGGCTTACAGGAGGCCAAATATTTAGGGTACCTAGTGGGACGAGGACAGGTGAGACCACAATGCTCCAAAGTTAAAGACATCCTAGAATGGCCCCGTCCGAGTACCAAGAAACAGGTGCAGGCTTTCTTGGGGCTAGCTGGGTATTACCGCCGGTTCGTACCCCGTTTCTCCGAAAGAGCAGCACCCTTGACTAATTTAACAAAGAAAGGTGCTCCTCTCCACGTGGTATGGACCAATATGGCAGAACACGCATTCAGTGACTTAAAAAAGGCCCTAACGTCAGCGCCTGTATTGCAGACTCCGGATTTTGGAGCTCCGTTCATTCTCCAGACCGATGCTTCGGACACAGGCTTGGGTGCCGTGTTGAGCCAAAGTATCGATGGTGTTGAACACCCCGTTATGTACCTGAGCCGGAAACTGCTGGACCGGGAGACCCGGTATGCGGCGGTGGAGAGGGAAGCCCTGGCCATAAAATGGGCTGTGACTTATCTCCGGTACTACCTGTTGGGTCGCGAGTTCACTCTGGTGACTGACCACGCCGCGTTGCAGTGGATGTCCTTACATAAAGAGTCGAACCCGCGGGTCACTAGGTGGTTCTTGGACTTACAACCTTATAAGTTCACGGTCACTTATCGCCGTGGCTGCCTTCAGGCCAATGCCGATGCTCTCTCCCGTATCCACGACCTCTCGGTTCGGTCCGCTCGTCCTGACGGTTTCGGGGTGAGGGGGTCATGTCACGCATGCGCGAGTAGGAGGTCGCGGACGGATCCTAAAACACATCGAAGGATGTTCGCCGGCGGGGAAAGGCGGGGTACTAACCTTGTTTCTTTGTTTTACAGACCCAAAGACACTCCGCCATAAGACCTGACCGCACTACGTTTACTTCCGCCCTCCCTCCGCCATCTTTGATGACGTCATTTCCTCCCATCATCCATCACTCCTTCCCAGCATTCCTGCACTTCCGGCTCCTCCCCTATAAAAATGGCCACGACGCCCAGTATGGCGTCGCACATGAATTGTTTATGTTTGACCGTATTTTGTTTTTCTGAAAATCTGGAGTGGCGACAATATAAGGGGCCGGAAAACCCCAAACCTTTTTGTTGACTGCTTTTGAACTTATTACAATATGTATATCTAATATATAAAGCAGAGTCTATGTATGTGTGTATGTATGTTTGTTTGTCCGCCATACAAATCTGCACCAGGCGTCCGATCGCCACCAAACTGGACATGGGGCTCCTTTGTGACCAGGAGAAGGTCATGGGGTATGTTTGGTTTGGAAAAATGTTTGTGGTGAACCACAGGGCACCTTTTCACCAACACAACATTTGGCACATGCCCCCGTACTTAAGATGGCTGCACGTTGCAACACAACTTCACCGTGGCGACATCTAGTGGCAGCTTTGGTCCCTGCGCATCGCTCTTTACCCATGTTTCTTTAAATTGCCAAGAGATGGCAGAAGTGTCCAAGTATGAGAAGGCCAAATGCTTTGATCGGGTGAAGGGGAACTGCCGTATCGATGTAAAACGTGAATGACCCAGTGCGCATGACCGGCTGACACACCTGCGTTTCTGCAAGTCAACACTCCCACACGCACTAATAGTGCTGTATTTCTTTCGCCAACATCCGTTATATGGCCGCACGTTTCAACAGAGCACTCACCTTAAAAAGACAGCGTCCTTCCCCCGCCATTGTCCACACATGCAGCAATGGTTGTATGTCAATTCTTTCTGTAGTTACCATCGCCAGCGTCCGTTAGATAGCAGCACAGTTCAACACAGATGCCCCTTAGAGTGTAATACCACTCGCCTTTGTGTCAAGACTCTTTATCCAAATATTATTGAAGCAACTATCTTGACACGTTGCACAAGATGTAAAGATGTTTTCATACCAACAATACCGCTGATTCCAAATGATTTACCCTTTGATTTCAAACTGCTCCGATTCCCTGTTTGTTTGGCTTTTACTATGTCAATTAATAAGAATCAAGGGCAATCACTACAAGTTGCAGGCATCACTTTTCACACAGACAACTCTACGTAGCATGTTCTAGGGTGGGCAATCCTCAGAATTTGTTCCTTTTCTCACCACAAGGGATAACAAAAAATATAGTGTATCCAAAGGCTCTGGAATGAGCACTTATATTACCTTTTACAATAAAATGTGAATCAGAAAACTGTTTTTTTTCTATTTCTATATTCTGTTTCTTTCATTTCGGAAATTCACCGGTTATAGATTCCCGGGCAATGTCGGGTACTCTTGCTAGTATATATATATATAGTGGTCCCCGGCTGGGAGGGCTTGTGCCTCCTCCAGACCACAAGGGGGCATCCGTCCTGGTTATGTTGGGGGCCTCGGGTACAGGGCTTGGAAGCCCAGCCCTGTAGGGACCCGTGGCCACCGCCAGGCGGCGCCCCGGTGCCAGAATATCCCGTGTGGGACCCGGCCGGGGACGCTCAGGAGGACCGGAGGAGGGCTTGTGCCTCCTCCAGACCATGAGGGGGTGTCCGTCCTGGTTATGTAGGGGGCCTCGGGTAAAGGGCTTGGAAGCCCAGCCTTGTAGGGACCCGTGGCCACCGCCAGGAGGCGCCCTAATGCCTGAATATCCCTGGAGCCCAGCACTTCCGGGTGCGCAGCCGGCACTTCCGCCACACTGGAGTGTAGCTATGACTAATTGCCGGGAAGCAGCTGGAGCCCATCCGGGTTCCCATATAAGGGGCCACCTCCCTCCGGTGAGCAGTGGATGTCGGGTGGAAGAGGACAGAGCTGGAGAGAGGACGGGAGGCGGCCAAAAGAAAGGCATAAGGACTGTGAGGCCTGGACATTGGGGGAACGGTGCTGGAGGCACTGGGGGTGCATGTGAGCACAATTATTGTAAATAATATTGTAAAATAAACGGTGTGTGGTGAAACTATGTTGTCCGTCTGCCTGTGTCCGGGTTCAAGTTCACAATATATATATATTGTCAGGGATGCCAGGGACAACGACCCAGCCTGGAAGCCGTGAGGGACCGGATGTGGGCCTGCGCCCACCCTGGATCACGTGGGGGCCACCTTACTGGTTGCTCTGGGGGCCATGGGTTGAGGGCATGGAAGCCCCCCCCCTTGTAGGGGCCCGTGGTCACCGCCAGGAGGCGCCCCAATGCCTTGGGGACCTGTTACCTCAGCACTCCCGCTACACCAGGAAGTGCTGGGGGGAAGAATTAAGAGGGCACCCGGGGAGCTGCCAGGAGAGCAGTCGACACTTCCGCCGCACGTAGGCGTGGCCAACGGGGGTGTGTCGGAAGCACCTGGAGCTCATCCGGGGAGTGTATAAAAGGGGTTGTCTCCCTTCATTCGAGGCTGGAGTCGGGTGGAAGCAGGACAAGGCACGTGAGGAGTGTGTGGAGGCGGCCCGAAGTGAGGCATTTGTGAGGCCAGGACTGTGTGTTGGGGTTTGTGCACATTGAACTGCGTCTGACTGACCATTATTTGTAAATATTGTATATAATAAATACGTGTGGTGGTGAAGAACAACATGTCCGCCTGTCTGTATCTGGGTCGGCTCCACAATATATATATATATGTGTGTGTATTTTTTTTCATTTAATGTGGGAGCACTGTCATCTGCACCATTTGCAGTTTTGTACCATATGGTCCATACTATTTTTTGGCAATGAATAATTTCTGTGGTGCCTCCCCTCCTTGATGACTTAAGCATGTGCTTATTTTGTTAAATGCTTAATCCAACCCTGGATAATAACTATTTGGAAAACAGAAATGTTGTCAACCTAAAATCTTATTTTCATCCTTACAGAGTATTTATTAAGTAGCTGTCTCATACAATGGTGGCACAGAAGTGCTGTGTTAGCATTGCAATTCACGATGAGGGGGCCGGGGTTCCTGCCCTGGGATGGACCAGTGAGGCTTAGAACATCTTTACTTTGGGACAATCTTTTTGTGTGGTTCAATGAAAACCTTGGGTTTATACTGCTAATATTAAGAATATGGTATAAAAATACATTTAGATGTAAAGGAAAAGCTAATTGACCTTACTCTTTGAAGTGTATCAGATCTACTTAACTTAAACACTGAAGTTAACGTAACTCAAAAAGCTAGTTGCAAACTGTTGCTTTCATTTTATTGTTAACCAGAAACATTTGCCTTTTGAGTATACTGGTATTTGTTTTACTGAATTTCACTATTTTTAGTAACTGAAAACTTGCAGTTTCTAGCAGGCAAATTAATTTGAATTTGGTTTGGCATTTTAAAACAAATTGTGTAAATGCAAATAACCATTCATCCATACATCCATCTTCCTAATCTGCTTTTCCAGATCAGGGTCATGGGGCAGATGGAGCTTATCTCAAACAAAATTGGGCTCAAGACAGGAGCAACATCTGGACGAGGTGCCAGCCCATTGCACATATTAAGACAAACCAATTTCAGTGTCCCTTAGCCTTTATCCGTATTGCAGTCACTTTCTGTCATTTTTTATTTTGTTCAAATCTAAATTTACTGTATGTATAGTTTAATTGTACTGCATCTCATTGAGTGTACACTCATACAAATAAATGAGCCAAAGTAGTTTTTCTAAGACACTCTGGTTCTTTAATGGCACAACATGGTTCTTTACTGGGTTGTGTGGTTCCCTGTAGTCTCATTGCTTGACCAAACACCATTTAATTCAGGAAGAGGTTCTTTGCATATGAAGATGGTTCTTTGTGCTTGAAATATTTTCTAACGTGTATATAAAAAAGAAATCTTTAATTTATGGAAGGCTATAGGACACTAACAGATTAAGAAAGCCTGGACTTAGCCATTGTTACTGGATGTATGCAACAGGAGTCCTTTAGAAATCAAGACCCACTGGTATTTTACAAATCTCTTACCGTCTGTTCAAGCTTATTCACTGTACGGATCCTGTTATGTTTCTGTCATGATAAACTGTATTAAGTCAGTGCACGCTAGTAGTTCATAGCCAGAAGGTGCTCAAGGTGCCCCAAAACACAAATAAAGCACAAAGTATTTTGAAATCAAAGTCACCAATATTTATTGCAGGAAAAATCCTATTTCAGTATTTGCTGGTGAGATAAAGAAAAAAAATCTGCAAGAAAAAAAGGTGTCACGAGGAAGTGAACAATCCATAAAAATAATACACAACAATCAAGCAACAAAACAGTCATATCCAACAATCCAGATAAATTATTAAAAACATTCATGCAAAGTAGTTACAGTCCAAAGCTGCCAAAAATAATAGAAAGAAAATGCTTGAATAATTGATCCAAGTGCTCTGTAGCAGCCAAAATATCTCATCCCTGTGCTGAAGTTCTCCCAAAATCTAGGAGACACCCAAACTTAAAAAGATTGAAAAAATACTTTTAACACAGCGAACGGAATGGGGATGGGGGAACGAAACTTTGCACGACAGTGATACCTATCTTCCTCACTGACTTTCTTGAGCTAATAGCATGGAGTCCATTTAAACATTTCATACCTACTCGCCTTAGGGCAATGGACTCATACCATTCTGATAGGGGGGTTCACCCCCTTATCCTCACCTTGTCCCTACACATAAATTATCTTCTCTACATTTCACACATTCCTGGGGATTATTTCTAGTGTCTTACACAACAACAAAACATAAACTCCACAAACAAGTAAGGTAAAACTACTAATATCCCCGCACTGCGACTGATTTTCCCCCTTCCTGTGTCGTTATTCGTGACTGTGGCGGAATCAGCAGCTTGCCGACTTTTAGCATCATAAAGAGAATACGTGGCCACGCGCAAACAGAATGAAAACTGCCAGTCAAGTAATCACTAACGCAACTAGTCCGCTAAAAAGAGGACTCCGCCAAGCCAGTTAGTGAAGGCATTAGATAAAATCTATGAATCTAATATTTAGCGGAATGATGAGCTAACATTAAGTGTCTTAAGGGGATTCATGTAACGTTACGAATCTTTTAGCACTGCACCTGTCAACTCTATACTGTGCTATATGTTTGACTAAATATCGGCTGATGCTGGTTCTTCCAGTTCCCCACACCAGCAAAAGACTCGGTGACGGTTCTACCACCGTGATAATTCCTAATGGCACTTTTCCACTGTATAGTACGGCACAACACAGTTCAGTTCAGCTCACCTTTGGGGGGTTTTCCACTGGGAACAGTACCTGGTACCTGGTCCTTTTTTTAGTACCACCTCAGCCGAGGTTCCAAGCGAGCCGAACCGTTACCAAAACGTGACATGTAAACTCTGCTGGTCACTGATTGGCCGGAGAAAATCGTCATTACTGCGTCACTGAACTTGCGACACGAGACACAACAGACCCGCTAGATTTTTTAGCACAGCCAGCGAAGGTTCGGACGCACCATTTTGTTTTAACCAAAAATGGCTGTTTCGTGGTCTATTGAGGAAGTACAGACGTTCCTCTCGTTGGTAGCCGAGGAGCGGATCCAGCGAGAGCTGGATGGGGCGACGCGGAATGAAAAAGTTTTTCAGGAGGTTGGCGCAACTATAACGACACGTGAATAATCCCGCCCACTCTAAAGCGGTACTAAACTGCAGTCGAAACGCAAACCGAGCCGAACTGAGCCGAACCAAGGTGAGCTGTACTGAACCGTGCTGTGCCGTACTATGCAGTGGAAAAGCGCCATAAATGAAAAAAAGGTTCTTTCTGGAACTTTCATGTAGTCGGGTCTTTTAGAACCAAAAAATGGTTACCCTTTGGCATCGCTCTGAAGAACCTCACTGGCACTGTGATGAAAATGGTCTGTGGCACAGTGCAAGTTTTAAATAAATAATCGTGTCCCGGGAAGTGCATGGTTGAATGGGGTGCAGGGGTACAAGTGATTTGTTTGAGGTGCTTGATTGATCGCCCACACACACGTTCAAAAGCGAGAGGTTCAGCCCGGAATGTGCCTTGGAGAGAGTGTCAATTAAGAAAATACAAGGATCGTGCATGGAAGACCAGGGGGAACGGAAAAAGAACAGAGAAGGAAAGGAAAATGGAGCGGAGGTTAAAGGATGGAGAGAAGGGCAAGAGAGAGACAGTGCAGAACAGAAGGAAGCAGGAGGACGGGAAGGGAAGGTGAGACCCAGGGTTAGAGCGTGTGTGGCTGGTGCTCAAGAGGGGTCTGAGGGTTATTCTTGCCAGGGAGTAGGAACAACCACCCAATACTCCATGGGGACTCCTCTGCAATGATGGGGATGGAAGTGGAGCACGGAGGCGCCCTGTGAAGGCCGACGAACTGGCCGCGGGGGCCTGAGCAGAGCTGGATGACTTCTCTCCATGTTGCGACATCGGAAAAGACTGCTTCCTGCTAAGTGGATTTTAACCTTGATTTGATGGATTATTTATGAATTCATTTACTGGCTTGTTTTAATCTCCATGATCACAGACTCTTATTGGATCATTTATTGATTTATTGAAGACTGAATCACTGCTCTATTTTCACACTATTTTGAATTACTTTCAAATAAAAGTACTTGAACACTTTTGCACCTACCCCTTGTTACATGTGTGTGTCCTCATTTGCCTGGCTCATTTCCATTATGACTATTGACAGTGGCTGGTTCAAGAGGCTCCCAAATGGAGTTAGGAGTCAACCTTCATTGTCACAGGCTCCTTTAGTGGATGACATTACAGAATAATTTTCATTATTCAAAGAACCATCCAAACCAGGTGCCAGAAAGGTGTATTTTTATTTATTTATTTATGATCTCTAACAGGTTTCATAAATAAACCTGGATAACTGACAGATTTATGAAACACCAGGGCCTGCGATGTTAACAGTACACACACTGCATAACAAAAGCTAACATCAGGTTTTTTCAATGTGTTCTATCCTGCCTTCTACACAATAAAGATTTATATTCGTCCACATATTAGGAGCCTTTTGAAAACCCAAAGAGTCAATTTCAAAAGCAAGGAGCCATTCATTAAATGGTTCTTTATCATGTAATAGTTCTATGAAGCTCCACACAACCCAGTAAAGTGCCATTACTGAATTGTTATTTCTAAGAATGTATAGTCGTCCCTAGCAACTGACTTGTTATATATATATTTTTTTAACTTTCATCATAGTCATTGAGTTTAAGAAAAGGATTATGGAAAAGATGAGCACAGAAGGCTTGTGTTATTTACACAAGAAGAAAATACGCCCAGAGATTGTTCAACTGACCTCTGCAAAGTCATCAGCCATGTTTAATAACACCACAGTTTGTCTGCACGTGTGCTGTCATTATGGAGTGACTGAGTGTGAGTCATGAAGAGGACTTGCCCTGCTAGCTCATTGGGAGTCTGTTGGAAGTAAAACCACAAACTTAATAAATATCTCTTTCTCTGTTTCACTTATCTTTTAATCAGCAGCCTCAATGACAGATGCCAAGTAGTTCTGGATATCTTTTCTATCAGGGCACTTATCTAAAGATCAATATTACAGGTGTACGTCGAAATCAGTCCTTATTATGTAAAGTGAATTTTGCATAGAACACCATTTGGAAGTGATGCTGGAACACATACATACACACATACACTGACTTATATCTCTCTATTATAAAAAAAAAAAATCCTGGGAGGGAGACTAGGGAAATGAGACGTGATCTTCTCAGAAGACAATTTGACGCCCGCGCGAGAGACACTTTAACGTCCGCGCGAGAGACAATTTGACGTCCCTGCGAGAGACACTTTAACGTCACATGAGACAAGGTAGTGAGACCACATTTAAAACAAGTTCAAGGACATCTAACAAAGCAGTTGTTACAATGCCTTTGACAGACAAACATCATGTGCTCCCAGCTCAGAAATGACAAGCGACAAGCAGAACATGCAGCTCGCCAGCAGCAGCAGGAAGCCAGCAGATGATCCGACTGCTTTTCCTTAGTGTGCGTTCAGCCAAACCCACCTTCACAACAAGAGTGGCAGAGACGCAAAGTGGCAAAAGGACAGATGCTGTACAGGCTTTTGAATGATTGATGTGCAGTGCAACAAAAAGAACATGCAGCTCGGCGGCAGCAGCAGCAGCAGCAGAAAGACAGCAGCTGATCTGACTGCATCTCCTTAGCGTGTGTTCAGCCGCCCCCACCCCCCCCTTCACAACACAAGAAGCGTTATACGTCCTGTGAAAAAGATTTAATCACGCCTGGGGCCGGAAATAAAGGACAAGTATTGTTTTTACAAAAGTTTTAAAGTAAAGATGAAAATAATGCATATGTAACAATTCCCTTGAAAATAACAATCTCTTTAAATTGCATATTCAGTAAACCAAACCTGGGGGTGGGCAAGCCAAGCAAAGTAAGCAGGGGGCGGAGCCCCTATATATATATATATATATATATATATATATATATATATATATATTGTGGAGCCGACCCGGACACAGACAGGCGGACATGTTGTTAATCACCACCACACGTATTTATTTACAATTATTTACACAATAAAGTCACACAGACTCAGTCCATTTAGTGCACAAACCCCAACACACACAGTCCTGGCTACACAATGCCTTTCTTCGGGCCGCCTCCACACTCTCTCTCATGCCTCGTCCTTCTTCCACCCGACTCCAGCCTTGAATGAAGGGAGACGGCCCCTTTTATATGCTCCTGGATGAGCTCCAGGTGGTTTCTGGGTGTCCTCCTTAATCTTCCCCCCCGCACTTCCTGGTGTGGCAGAAGTGCTGAGGTTACAGGTCCCCAAGGCATTGGGGCACCTCCTGGTAGTGACCACGGGCCCCTACAGGATGGGGCTTCCATGCCCTCAACCCGTGGCCCCCAAAGTAACCAGGATGGCGGCCCCACGTGATCCAGGGTGGCGCAGACCCATATCCGGTCCCTCACGGCGTCCCGGCCGGGTCGTTGCCCCTGGCATCGCTGACATATATATATATATATATATATATATATATATATATATATCTGTTTATTTAATTATTTTGCCTGAAGTATTCCTCCATAGTCACCATCCTAAACCTTTTATGACTAAGGATTTCAGCAGCTACTATTACTCATTCTGTTGCCAGAGTCTCCTGCTGTTTACAGTGTGTACCATTACACTGCAGCAAATGCACACACAAAATCAATCAAACAAAAAGAGCAGCAGCTGTTTTTAAACTTGAACTTTACTTATTGCCAGGCAACATAGTTGCTAGGAATTTCTTTTGGAGTTCCATCCATTCATATAACATTTCTTTACCCATTTAACTAGCCTGCTGATTCGGTGGGCTACTCTTGAAGAGATGTTCCCAGCCCAGCACATCACAGTGTACAAGTCACACTGGCTATTACAGAGTTGTAGAAGATGCGAAGGATGTCACTACTCACATTAAAGGAACGCAGTCTCCTGAGGAATAAGAGGCTGATCTGCCCTTTCTTATATAGTTCCTCTGTATTCCAAGTCACAGTCCAACCTGTCATTGACGCGGACCTTATAGGAGTAGACCACCTCTGTATCCACTTCCTGAATAGTGACCAGACATAGAGGCTCTTTGGTGAGATGGCAGTCAATAACCAGTTCCTTGGTTTATTATGAGGCAGCAGCATTACTACTGTGCCACCATGCCACCCTTCAGTAGTAGTGACACGTACTGTACATTACGCAAAACAGAAATATATAAACCAATGTAGTGAAGTAGAATTGCACTCCCGTCTAATAATATATGAAGTTAGTACTTATAACACATTGCTCAAAAAAATTAAAGGGATGCTTAAATCACAAATCGGATATCGAGGAAATAAATATTCAAGTGGAAAATCTTTACCGAATAATACCATGTAATAACAAAATGATATAACAACATTCAATGGAAAACAAAATCACCAACCCATTGAGGGGTGTATTCCAACATCACAACGAAAGTCAAGATTAACAATTGAACTCTCAGGTACATCCAACTTGTGTGAATTCATAATGCATCTCATAACGTGACTCAGTAGTGTGTATGGCCCCCACATGACTGAATGCACTCCTGACAACATCTAGGCATGCTATGGATGAGATGTCCTTGTCCTGGGGGATCTCCTCCCAGACTCGTATCATGGCATCAGTGACTCCTCCTGGACAGTCTGTGGCGCTACTTGGCAGTGTCAAATGCACCGATACATTACGTCCCAGAGGTTCTCAATTGGATTCAGAGCTGCCAACTGTGATATTCTCTGGCAAATGCCAATCAAGCTGCACAGTGATGGGCTGTTAGCACAGATCCCACTAGAGGACATCAGGCCCTCATACTACCTTCATGGAGTTTGTGTATAACTTTATGGTCAGAAACATGCACACCATTAGCCTGCTGTAGGTCATTTCGTAGGACTCTGGCGGTGCTCCTCCTGTTCCTCCCCATACAACGAATCAGATACCCGTTCTGCCGCTGGGTCAACACCCTGTCCAGCTCTCCTCATGTAACGGCCCATCTCCTGGTATCTCTTCCATGATCTCGAGACTGTGCTGGGAGACACCACAAACCTTCTTGTGATGGCACATATGCATGTGCTATCTTGGAGGAGCTGGACTAGCTTTGTAAAATGAATCAGTTGCTGGTACCACCTCATGCTACCAGAAGTGACAAGGACACTAAGAAAATTCAAAAATAGAGAAAAATGAGGAAGGATGAGGAGAGAGTGTGTATGTGGTCCGTGTACTTTTTGGTATTTGAAATTTCATTTCAGAAGCAAAAACGACCAAAAAACGAAAATTAAAGGAATTTTCAGATTTAGATTTTTGATTAAAGAATAAAATGAGGGAAAATAAGGTATTTTTTTAATTCTATGGTAACAAATAGCAGTCATAAACTTAATATTACACGTACTTTTCTGGATTTAATTGTGATTCAAATAATGAAAGTGTAATAGCTCAAAAACAACCAAACAGACGCATTTTCGTGGTCTGAAACAGGAAGTACTACTTCTTCTTTTGCGTGATTTTTGGACGACATGTGCGAACCGTCCTCCTCACAACACATCGATCGACAGCCTTGAAGTTACACTGCATGGCATCAGCAGAGGATGGACCATCACGTTGTGAAAGAGTGTCACTCCGGGACGAGGACGTGACTGCAGAAAAAGTGAGTTGCATCTTTCAGGTAAAAATATAAGCTTTGCAAACTCTGCTTCCTTGATGTAGCACTTCTTTTATGAATGTTATTGTTGTTACTTACTGTGAAACAGCGAACATTTGGTGATTTACAGATATCATTTTCAATGACAGGCCTTGTTTTCCCTACAACAACAACAACCACCTTTATTTCTATACCACATTTTCATACAAATAATGCAACTCAAAGTGCTTTACATGATGAAGAAAGAGAAAAAAAAGGACAAAGTAAGAATTAAAATAAGAGAACACTAATTAACATAGAATAAGAGTAAAGGTCCGATAGCCAGGGAGGACAGAAAAAAACAAAAAAAAAACTCCAGACGGCTGGAGAGAAAAAATAAAATCTGCAGGGGTTCAAAGGCCACGAGACCACCCACCCCCTCTGGGCATTGTACCTCACATAAATGATCAGTCCTCATTGTGTTCAGGGTTCTCATGGAAGGACTTGATGATGACGGTCACATGGACTTCTCACCTTTAATCCATCAATGTAGGGACATCATGGTGCTTTGATCAGGCGGTGCGTTGCGCAGGTCGCCACCACAGAGAACCGGAGAAAGAGCAGAAGAGAGAGTAGGGGTTAGTATGGATTTTGGAGCCACCATGAATATTAATGATAATTAAATGCATATACAGAGCATCAGGATTAAATTAAAATGAAGTTTTAAAAAGGCCAAGTTAAAGTAATGTGTTTTCAGCAGTGTTTTAAACTGCTCTACTGTATCAGCCTGGTGAATTCCTATTGGCAGGCTATTCCAGATTTGAGGTGCATAGCAGCAGAAGGCCGCCCGCCTCACCACTTCTTTTAAGTTTAGCTTTTGGAATTCTAAGCAGACACTCATTTGAGGATCTGAGGTCACGATTTGGAGTTTAAGATGTCAGACACTCCGATATATAAGATGAAGCGAGATTATTTAAGGCTTTGTAAACCATAAGCAGTATTTTAAAGTCAATTCTAAATGACACAGGTAACCAGTGTAGTGACATCAAAACTAGAGAGATGTGCTCGGATTTTCTATTCCTAGTTAGGATTCTAGCAGCTGCATTCTGCACTCGTTGCAAACGATTGATGTCTTTTTTGGGTGGTCCTGTGAGGAGTGCGTTACGTTAATCTAGTCGACTGAAAACAAACACGTGAACTCATTTCTCAGCATCTTGCAATGTTATAAGAGGTCTAACTTTTGCTATATTTCTTAAGTGAAAAAATGCTGTCCTAGTGATCTGATTAATATTTGATTAATCTAAAATCACGTCGGAGTAGAGTACTGTTGCAATGTCATGATGATGGTTCAGTCTACACATCAGTGACCAGTGTTTGCTGCAAGTGGCGCGGTCCGTGTACTTTTTGGTATTTAAAATTTCATTTTAGAAGCAAACATGAAAAAATGAAAATGAAAGGAATTTTCAGATTTAGATTTTTGATTAAAGAATAAAATGAGGGAAAATAAGGTATTTTGTAATTCTGTGGTAACAAATAGCAGTCATAAACCTAAAATTACACATACTTTTCTGGATTTATTTGTGATTCAAATAATGAAAGTGTTATAACTCAAAAACAACAAAACCAACGCATTTTCGTTGTCTGAAAACAGAGGTAATTCTTCTTCTGTGCGATTTTTGAAGACACGTGCGAACCTCCCAACGTATTCCTCCAGGCCCGTTGCGACAAGGCAGGCAAACCAAGCAATTGCTTGGGGCCCCGAGCTGGCCTGGGGCCCCAAGACAACGACTGGTTAAGAATAAAATGCAGCGACAAACTGTGTGAGCGCCCCATTGATAGTGAATGCAGTAAAGTGCAATGACACTGTTATCAGGATCCCCCTCAAGGGGGCCCCCCTCGCTGACAGCAGCCAGCCAACCACGCGATCTCTGCTGCCGGCAAAATACAAAACTTCCTCGGCAGTCATGAAGCGGAATTAGAAGAATGGAAAGCTTCATGAACGATGCAAAAAATTGGAACAAACCCTCCATGACATTGATGCTGATGACTTGGCACTTGAGATCAATTCATCTCTCTACACTTTTCCAGACCATGTAGCCACTTCCCCATTTGACATGCTTAATTACATTTACAGTGAGAAGTTACTGGATTTGTACAGTAATTTAAGCATCGCTTTGCGTCTACTCCTGACTCTCCCTGTGTCAGTGGCCTCTGGTGAGAGGAGCTTTTCAGCTTTGAAGCTGATAAAAAATGACATGAGGTCCACGGTGGGCCAAGAAAGGCTCACAGGCCTGGCACTTATGTCAATTGAGCGGGATGTTCGCCAGTCTTTGGACATGGAGGACATTGTGATTGCCTTTGCAGAAAACAAGGCTCGCAAACAGCAGTTTTAGATAATTTGCACATGTTTGAGAGAACTGAAAAATGTTAATGTGAGTATGTATGTGTGTGTGTGTTTTTAAGTATGTTGGATTTAGTTATTGTGCACTTTTTTAATGTATATTTGATTTTATGGTACAGTGGTGTTTTTTGCAAATGTTCAATTGTTGAAAATGTTCAACTTTTATGCACTTTATATGCAACAGCAGTATTTGCCCTCTAAACATTTTTTTATTTATGCACAGTATATGCAACAGCAGTATTTGCACTGTAAACCTTTTTTATTTATATAAAGTGTGAGTGAATTTAAACTGTACGGCTATGCTGTGGTTCCTTTGCGTGCGTGCGTGCATGCGGAGGGTCCTCCATGTCCATTTTGCTTTGGGCCCCCAAATTCCTTCAAACGGCCCTGTATTCCTCACAAGACATCGATCAACAGCCTTGAAGTTACACTGCATGGCATCACCAAATGTTCGCTGTTTCACAGTAAGTAATAGCAATAATATTCATAAAACAACTGCTACATCAATGAAGCAAAGTTTGTATTTTTACCGGAAAGATGCGACTCCGTTTTTCTGCAGTCATGTCCTTGTCCCAGAGTGTCACTCTTTTACTGTTCTGAAAAACAACGTGATGGTCCATCCTCTGCTAATGCCAGTGTAACTTCAAGGCCGTCGGTCGATGTCTTGTGAGGAGGACGTTGGGAGGTTCGCACATGTCGTCAAAAATCGCGCAGAAGAAGAAGTACTTCCGGTTTTAGACAACGAAAATGCGTCTGTTTTGTTGTTTTTGAGCTATTACACTTTCATTATTTGAATCACAAATAAATCCGGAAAAGTGTGTGTAATTTTAGGTTTATGACTGCTGTTTGTTATCACAGAATTACAAAATACCTTATTTTCTCTCATTTTATTCTTTAATCAAAAATCTAAATCTGAAAATTCCTTTCATTTTCGTTTTTGCTTCTAAAATGAAATTTCAAATACCAAAAAGTACACGGACCGTGGCGCGTGGCGCGTTACCTGAACAGGTTGTTGACCTACAAAAACATCCGATTCAGACAAAATAAATAAAAGCCGTTTTCTCGTTCTCGTTTCCTGCATTTTTCTTTTCTGATGTGCGAAAGAACAAAAGGAAAAAAAGTAATTGTTTTGCATTTTTCATTTTCCCCTTTTAAGTTAAAAATCAAATAAGTGTCTCTTTTTCTTTTTTAAATGATATTTTCTGTAATGAAATTTCAAATACCAAAAAGTACACAGTCTGTAATTGTCTCTGGTCACCATTCCTTTTTTGGGGTTTGTCTTGCTGTTGCGGGGTGGCACTGTGGCGCAGTGGGTAGCGCTGCTGCCTCGCAGTTCGGAGACCCGGGTTCGCTTCCCGGGTCCACCCATGTGTGGAGTTTGCATGTTCTCCCCGTGTCCAAAGACATGCAGGTTAGGTGCATTGGTGATCCTAAATTGTCCCTAGTGTGTGTGTGTGTGTGCCCTGAGGTGGGCTGGCACCCTGCGCGGGGTTTGTTGGCTGGGATTGGCTCCAGCAGACCCCTGTGACCCTGTAGTTAGGATATAGCGGGTTGGATGACGAATGTCTTGCTGTTGCCTCTCCAGGTCACCTGTTGTCACTTTCATTTGGACCAAAACAGATGAAGTTGATTCTTATACTTCCCAACTGCACAGACTGATATCCATGAAGCTTCACTGACTTGGTGTTAGACTGTGAGGATTAAGTGTTCCCTTCATTTTTCTGAGCAGAGTAAAAACAGAAAATAAAAGGCTAATTTAGATTGGATGGAAGAGTTTAGAAATCAACCATAAAAAATAAAAAGAGATGAACCATTTTAACAATGGTGACAGCAGCAGAAAAGAAACGGTTCAAATGTCTAGTAGTTCTTGTTCCATGGTCAGTCTTTTCTGCTGTCTGACCAGCACTCTGCAGTTTCTAGTGAGCAGACGCATTGCCATACCAGACTGTTACGCTTTCAATGACAGCTCTACAAAACTGGACCAGCACTGACTGGAACAGGTTACATTTTGTTAAAGCTGACAGAGAAAAACATCCACTGCTGAGCATTTTTGATAAGAGCGGTTACTTCTTCATCCCAGCTCAGACTGTGACTGATAATTATGCCAAGAAATGTAAATGATTCTAACCTGTTGACAGTGACATTATTTATAATTAGGCATGTTGGGGGTGAGCCGTGTCTCCTAAAAATCCATAATCATTTCTGCTGTTTTCAGAGAATTCAAATTAAGATTGCTGTGGGTGCACCAACTGGTCAGCCGATCTACCTCCACCACCAAAAGGGCACAAGGGGGTGCTAGTGAGCCCCAAACCCAAGACACAGTAATACAGCACACGCTGATGTGATAAAATAAAAGATTTGAATCCACACAAGGCACTTCTTCTCAGTCCTCCAACAATCAGCCACAATAACAATACACAATAATAACAATTATTCCTCCTCTCTACCTCCTCTGAGTGTTGCCCGCTGCCAGTAATGTGAGGCAGCCCGACTGACTCCCTTTTATGCTGGACCCGGGCAGGTACCCGTGAAGAAGCACTTCTGGCCCATAGAAAAAGGAGCGCCATGGGTGCTCTCTATAGATCCCCGGTGACCCCGACAAGGCTGCTCATCTGGACTCCGTTTCCCAAGCACCCCTGCTGGTGTCCCGACTGGGTTCCCACTGCCACCTGTTCTATGGGGGATGGAACCACTCCAAATCCTTGGCTTTTCTCAGTATGTCTGCTATGGTATACTGGCCGGGTGCAAATTTATTTCCTTGTCCCCCCACACCAATTTGCTTGCATCATCACATTGGCATCCCATCTGGGTAATGAGATATCCTCTGTTCTGGCCAGGGTGCCCATTCTCCACCTACCCACCTCATCCCCATCTGTGATCAGGCCAGTCAGGGTGGTGTCATTATAGTAAACTTCAGTTGTTTAAAAGGTGGATCACTGGAGGTGCAGTCATTGGTGCACAAAAGAAAAACGGAGATGAGACAATACTGAACATAAACCTGAGGGGACCCTGTACTCATCTTCACTGTCTGATGTGTGTTCTTTAGAAAGGCAGAGATCCAATGGCCTCGTCCAGATTCCTGCTGAGAAGTTTGCTATGGAAAAGCTCTGGTATGATTGTATTAAATGCAGGACAGAAATCCACAGATAAGATCCTGGCATAAGTACAGTAGCTGGAGAATCTAAGTGCTGCCAGGTATGGTGGAGAGCCATGTTCACTGTACCCTCAACTGACTTGCTGGCACGATAAGCAAGCTGTAGTGGGTCAGGGAGAGAAGTAGTAACAGACACAGAAATGCATGAAGTGAAGCCTTGATCTCATGCTAAATGTCGCACTTCATGGCCTCGCTGCAGGATGTGCTGCTCATGTTTTGGCTGCAGTTCTCTCTCATTGTCACAGAGTTGACCTCATCTCTTTAATTGTAAACACATGTAGGGTGGTGGGGTCTGAATAAACTGCGAGACAGGAAATGATGAGATACATATGTTGGCACTCTTAGGGTTTGCGTGATGACTGGATAAAAGTTTGTGGAAACATGACACACGAGGGGCTTGTGCCAATTGTGTATTTCATTCTGCGCCATTTGCCTACTAACATAATTGTAATATAAAAACGTATTGTCTATTTTCTGAAACTGCCTCATTCATCCAGTCTGAATTTTAGCATAAGGGTAACTGTTTTCTTTACTTTAAAGAGGAACACGTGTCAGATCTTCAGGAGCATTTCTTACCTACAGGATGGACACTACCGAAGTTCACTTTTTGCCCTCAACATCCTTTTCTTTTGGAGTCTGTATGTTCTCTTGGTGTCTATTTAGCTCTACTCCTTCAAACTTCATTGGTTTAGTTTATTTTCTAGCCAAAATGTTTCTATTTACCCCTTTCCTAATGTTTGGTTTAGTTACTAAGCAATACATTTTGTTACTGATTGGCCGTCTGACCTTCCTTTTGCAAAGCAAAGTGCCAGAGTTTGCTCTTGGATTCTGTCCTCGTCTTCCTGTGGTATCGCGGGTCCACGGCTTAGTAGAAAAGGCCAGTTTTTAGATCAATAATCGCCGCACTCGCGGCTTAAAGGGGGAGGCGTGGTAGTGCGGCGGGGGCGTGGTAGTGCGGCCGGAAGGACGTGCTGCGGGCGTTTCCTAGCTTATCTGCATCATAGACATATTTGGTAGACGCCGCATTCATTCTCTGTGTTGCCCATTCGACATGACACGTCAGCGCGTCCGGCCTATTGCGAGTGGCAAAACTGCCATTTAAACTAATACAGGCAGAAGTGGAAACCGGGTTTTCCGATGAAAAAACAATAACGTTTAAAACAGTATCGTTTACTTACAACAGATTTTGGCGAATCGTTTAAATACAATTACTTATATCCATTTATACACTAACTAGCGACTAGCACAAATTCTACGTTTGTAAAATCCATACTTTCTCTGCAAATAATTATTTGGTTTTTTTAAGTCCTTGAAATGATTCTGTTATCATGGCACTGATTTGTGTTTAAAATAGACCTTTTCGGCCGATGTAATCCCTTCCTGTTTAAACGGGTGCTGCGAGATGTGAACTCAGCACTTCGTCGCACCTCATTTTATTTTTGCCGGAAAATCTTCAAAATAAACCGTATTTTACGACTCTAATCAGAGTCGGAATAATAATGTTGATTTGGTCATTTTAGATCTGAGATTGGCTAAATTTTAAACAATGACCGTTGTTAATACCCAGCTGTCATTACTCAGTTTGCCAATAGATGTCAGAAGGACGGATGCCAAAACCGAACTGCCCAAAGATAGATTTCGACGTACCAAGCAAATGGCGATACGTTCTAAATTACTTACGGTTCCGGTCGCTGTCGAAGAGTTTAAGTCAGTCGACGATGTTAGTCCTGGAAATTACGCCCCACCAAACCAACGTTCCATAAACCAACCGAACGTACTGTTATCTGCTCGAACCAACACCGACTTACTATACTCGGCCGTCCAGCGGCGTCACTGAAGCGTTCGAACATTCCTAGCCGATCGTGCAATACTGCGTCCGCGTTTGCCACGTGACGTTCTAACTACAGAGGCAGAGTCCTATTGCGTGGTTTTAACTTGTATTGAGTCGAAGTATTGACGCGAGCACCATACATAAGGGATATTAATGCAAACACCATACATACGGATAGTATCAAATTATACATAAGGATAATGGCAATTACTAAATAATAATAAAAATCATTATTATTAAATAATTCCTCCCATATAAGTAACATTTCTCGGACTGCCTTCTTCCATCTCCAAAACATTTCTAGACTTCGTCCTGTTCTTACGCAACACAGTACTGAAGTATTGGTTAATGCCCGAGTCACCTCACGTATTACTGTAATGCTCTTCTATCTGGCATCCCACAAAAACTTATCCATCGCATACAACTTTTTCAAAATTCTGCTGCCAGGATAATAACCTGATGTTCTAAATCCACTGAGCATATCACACAGATTCTCTCTCTCATCTTCACTGGCTCCCTGTTCACTACAGAATACAATACAAAATACCGCACTGAACATTTAAAGCTCTCCACAACCTCACTGATCTCCTACAGACTGACACTCCTCTCGCTCACTCAGCTCCTCATCTGCAGCTCGACTTTCTGTACAAACACACATCAGACTCAGTGCTATGGGAACTTCAGCGTCTCTCCTGGTGCTCCTCAACTCAGGAATTCTCTTCCTGCTCATATACGTCAGCTCGATTCAATAACACATTTTAACGTATCTTTTCAAACTGGCATACCAATTGTGAATTTTGCACTGTTACTGACAGTTATCTTTGTTTGTTTGCTAATTACTGTTTTTTGATTTATCATTCTGTTGTTTTAAGTTTACTAATATTGTTTAATTTTATTGTAAGGTGACCTTGAGTGCTAGGATTATAAAACGGGATTTTCTAATGGCCAAATATAACCTAAACAATTGTTCAGCCTTACCTATGAAATGTAATCCCCTGGGATCTGGTTTGGAGCGTACAGCGGTTTGCACAATCCCAAGCAGCACATGCGTGAGGCATCTTTATCCATTACTTCACTCCACAGCAGTGCCACTCGCAATACGGCGGCGATGTTGACGTACGATGCTGCTGTTCCTGCAGCGTCTAGTAATACAATGTCTATGATCTGCATAGGTGAGGAATCGTCCGTATCTGCAATTAATACCGGGAACTGCTAATCGCCACTACGGAAGCCGAGAGAGGACGTAAAATTATTCTGTTATCTCGAGGAAACAATAAAAAAAAATTATATTGCACGTCATCTCTTGGCTTCCTTTTCCAGACCATTCTCTATAAACCCTATAAACCCAGTAGCAGTTTCTGAAATACTCAGACTAGCTTTTGTGGCACCGGCAATCATGCCACGTTCACAGCCACCTTCCTTCGCCATTCTGATGCTTGGTTTGATCTTCAGTAAGTTGTCTTGATAATGTCTACAGGCTGAAATGCTCTGAGTTGCTGCCATGTGATTGGCTGATTAGATATTTACATTAACAAGCAGTTGAATGGGTGTACCTAATAGTGTAGTGTGTTTGAGAAAAATTAAAAAGACCTATAGTAGAGGCAGTTTGCAATTTTACAAAAATGGTGATTTTATTTGGGGCGGCACAGTGGCACAGTGGGTAGCGTTGCTGCCTCCTCCCTGCATGGAGTTTGCGTGTTCTCCCTGTGTCTGCATGGGTTTCCTCCCACAGTCCAAAGATGTGCAGGTTAGGTGCATTGGCGATTCTAAATTGTCCCTAGTGTGTGTTTGGCGTTTGGTGTGTGTGTGTGTGTGCCCTGTGGTGGACTGGCGCCCTGCCCAGGGTTTGTTTCCTGCCTTGCGCCCTGTGCTGGCTGGGATTGGCTCCGGCAGACGCCCGTGACCCTGTAGTTAGGATATAGCAGATTGGATAATGGATGGATGGATGATTTTATTCCACAGGGCAATGGCTTAGGGCTTGACAGAAATCTTCTCAGTAGTAGCGTGACGAGCGGACAGCTGAGCTCCAATGGCTAGTCAATGGTTACCCTTTGACTGAATTTTTGAGGTCCACTGCCTGGCATTCTGCCACTGTTCCTGGTTTGCTTTTGTTCTGGTATTTGATATACTGTGTTAATCCCTGAGGGGAATTTGTCTTTTCTCATGACCTTTTGGAGGTCAGAGTGCAGGGTCAGCCATCACACAGCAGCCCTCGAGCAATTTTTAGGTTATGGGCCTAGCTCAAAGAAGTACGATCACTTCTTGAAGTAACAGGATCCAGGCAGCATCTTAGCCACAGAGCCAGCACTCTGCCACCTGTGAAGATCTTCATTCTTGTTAAGCTTATTTGTTTACCATCTGCTAGAATGACAAATGCAATGCATACCTCTCTGTTATATGCCATTTGGTAGGGGATTCATGAAAGCAGTGCTAATGTTTGTGATGCACCATCTCTTAGAATGACAAATGCAATGCATATCTCTCTGTTATATGCAATTTGGTAGAGGATTCATGAAAGTAGTGCTAATGTTTTTGATGCGCCATCTGTTGGAATGACTTGTTAGGGAATTTCTAAAAGCAGTGCTAATGTTTGTGATGCACCATCTGTTGGAATGACAAATACAATGCATATCTCTCTGTTATATGCCATTTGGTATGGGATTCATGAAAGCAGTCCTAATATTTGTGATGCACCAACTGTTGGAATGACAAGTGCAACGCATTTTATTGCTACAAATTTTCTGATATGCCATCTGTTGGTATGACAGAAACACGACAACCAGACTGACACACAGATGCACAGACAGCCAGACAAGACACTTGTCCTTTTATTAAGGTGGATTAATGTAAGTAATTAGATCATATTACCAATTCTATTTCTGAATTTGATTCATTCTTACAAAAATATGTAACAGTGATTTTACAGAAGTGACTAGAAAATATAAAAGTTCTCCAGCTTTTAAACCAGCTAACCAAGTCACCAAACCCACCTGAATGTTACACCAGGCATACATTTTCTTTTTTTACACGCAATTGTTTTAGCAAATGGTGGATGTAGTTCTCAAATTCAGTTCAAGGGGACAACTGATAACCCAACTCTTTGATGAAATGACTAGAAAACTGAAAAATGCTAACTACGTCTCCTGAATGTGACTCCATGATGATATCTTTTAACTTGTTTTTCTTTCTTCTCTCACTTCAAGTGATTTATGCATCATACATGATAAGTCATGTCCACAGGATCTGACCACCAGAAAGCCTAGCAATGAATCAGCAAAAGACAGTTTCCATTTAACAATTGCCAAAGGAATAAAAACCACTCGGCTATAAAGGAATCCGTGTGAAATGTGAAGAATTTAACAAGGAAATGAAAGCTGATATGAAGGAGACGGTAGCTGAGCAGAAAGCTGACATGCAAACTGCAGGAAGACTAAAAAAACAAAGTGTAGGTGTCTGTGAACTTCAGCATACTGTACGGGACAGTAATGGAGGAATAGCTAAGCTGGAAGTTTAGCTTGACCAACAGATCCAAAAAATAAAATACAAAAATTTGGAAAAACTGCCAGGTGTGGGTATCCTGGAAGTAGCAGGGAAATCGTGTGCTGGTGACGATTTTTAGAGATGAGAACCACTGATGTAGATGATTAGCAAGTTCAGCCCCGTGGCACCGCTGTGGCTGTGAGGTTCTGTTCCAGCCAGTTCTTTTGATCAGTCAGACATTTTTACCCTTAATGGATCTTATTGTTTAATGAGCTGATCCATTTTTTTTTTATCATTATTTTATTTTCCATTTCCAAGTGCAGTAGTCTCAGATCTACTGTGGCGTGCAACAGTTTACAGTCCCCTTGAAAGATCATTCTAATTTTCTGTATGACAAAAGATTATTACAATGTACAATTTATTTAATTTTTGCATTGCCCAAAATCACACAAGGAGTGCCGCAATGGGCTTTAACAGCCCCCCAGCCTTGACTCTGTAAGTAGACAAGGAACAACTCCCAAAAAAGCCCCAGTAGGAAAAAAAATGGAAAGGCAGTTCAAAGAGAGACCCCTTTCCAGGTAGGTTGGTCGTGCAGTGGGTGTCGAAAAGATGAGGGTCAATACGCCACAATACAACACACAGAACAGAACAAATCCTCAATACAGTGTGACAGATAGGGGGCGCCATTGCTCCCTTGAACCCCTGTCCAAGACTCCAGACACCAGATAAAAGTCCAAAAGTTGACTATATTTATTAACAACAGTGCACCAAGCACCCTCCTCTCCACAATACTCATTACATTCACTAATCACAAATACAATAAACAATCCTCCACTCCCAGACGCGTTGCCGCCCTTCCACTCAGCTCACCTCGCTGTCTGGGAGCTCTCACAGTCTTTTTATAGTCCCTGACCCGGAAGTGTTCCAATCCCCAGTCCATGTGATTCTTTATCACTTCCGGGTCGGATAAAAAGTCTTTTTCTTCATCCCGGATGTACGTCATTTTCTGCTGTCGCTCTGCCTATGACGCACTTCCGGGTTATAGGGCACATATGACTCTCTATGCCTCCCTGCAGCGCCCTCTGTTGGCCCCTGGGGTATCCAGCAGGTTTGTAGAGGAAAACTCCAAAGTCCATGATTCCCTGCTGGTATCCGGGGCACCCCCATGCTGCAGGGAGAGCTCCATCTGGCGGCCTGGGGGTATTGGCCGTGATGACAAGCCGGCCCGTAGACCACAACAGTAAAAAAAATCAAAATTTTAGAAGTACGTAGCAGAATTTAACAGTAGATGATATCACATAATATGATTTGGATTTGTTTAGAGTCCTGGAGACCTCAGCCATCAAGTTGCCTCCCCCATTTGGCCATTTCACAGCTGAGACAGAGCTTGGACAGCCAATCCGATGAAAGCAGCCCTCTTTCTCACGATTCCTGCGATCCGCCATCAGGGATGACTTTACCTTAGGCAGGCAAAACAACTTGGCAGGTGGGCCGTGGCACCAAGTGCCACATTTGAGTACCGAGAAGAGAAACAGAATAGGTGAGGGTTAGTAACAAATTATAACAACCATGTTACTTATGTTTTAGTGCTAATGACTAACAACGGAGATGCAGTCTGTACAGTTAATCAGCAGCTCTAGTCAGGGTGTGCTAAACTGCTGTTATGCACCCAAAATCTGGAATAGCCTGCCAATAGGAATTCACCAGGCTGATACAGTAGAGCACTTTAAAACACTGCTGAAAACACATTACTTTAACATGGCCTTCTCATAACTTCACTTTAACTTAATCCTGATACTCTGTATGTTCAGTTCATCATAATAATTATTCATGGTGGCTCTAAAATCCATACTGACCCCAACTCTCTCTTCTGTTTCTTTTTCCGGTTACTTTGTGGTGGCAGCCTGCGCCACCACCACCTACTCAAAGCATCATGATGCACCAACATTGATGGACTGAAAGCCAGAAGTCTACGTGACCATCATGATCAGGTCCTTCCATGAAAACCCTAAATACAAAGAGGACTGTTTGACTTATGTTAGGTAGATTGCCCAGAGGGGACTGGGCGGTCTCTTGGTCTGGAACCCCTACAGATTTTATTTTTTTCTCCAGCCTTTGGAGTTTTTGTTTTGTTTTTCTGTCCACCCTGGCCATCGGACCTTACTCTTATTCTATGTTAATTAATGTTGACTTATGTTTATCTTTTATTGTGTCTTCTATTTCTCTATTCATTTTGTACAGCACTTTGAGCTACATTTTTTTGTATGAATATGTGCTATATAAATAAATGTTGATTGATTGATTGAAGTAGTGAGTCTTCAGTCGAGATTTAAAGGCTGAGACCGAAGGGGCATCTCTTATAGTAGCAGGCAGACCACTTCATAGTTTAGGGGCCCTGTAACTAAAAGCTCGACCTCCCACTGTTATTTTATTCATCCTTGGAATCCTAAGCAGACCGGCATCTTGAGATCTTAATGTGCGCTCAGGTTTGTAAGTCATGATAAGTTCAGACAAGTAAGCCGGACCTTGGCCATTTAAGGCTTTATATGTTAAAAGGAGGATTTTGAAATCTGCCCTAATTTTAACCGGGAGCCAGTATAAAGATTTAAGAACTGGAGTTATGTGTTCATATTTTCTTGTTCTTGTAATAATTCTTGCAGCTGCATTTTGGATTAACTGGAGGCTGAATAAAGAACAGTTTGAACATCCAGTGAACACTGCATTGCAGTAGTCAATCCTACTAGAGATAAATGCATGAATTAATTTCTCAGAATCCTGTTTATTTAGAAAGTGTCTTAATTTCCTAACATTTTTAAGATGGAAGAAACATGATTTGGACAACATTGTGAGAATTATGAAGGTTTGAGGTAGCCACCCCGTATACTTAAAAAACAGGCAAAAACAAAACAGAGTTTGAAACAGAACTGAGGCAAGTTAATCAAGATGGCGGTTTTATATGTGGTGTGTCTCTGGAGTGCGGGACCGGAAGTGAGGTCAGGACAAGTCAGGCTGTGGGTCTGCAGAGGAGGAAAGAGCGCCACCCCCTGGTCTGGCATACCATTCCACTTATTAAAGCCCATCAGTTGCCTCCCATGTGCACGTTTGTAAGTGACAACACATATTTATTATTTCATTGTTTTTAATAGGAGCTCTCATGCTGTAACGATACATTTCTGAAGTCCAAAGAATGCATTTTCTGTCGATATTTAACTGAAGAAGAAAAACTCCAAACTTTGTGTTTGCATATCGTAAGTCAGCAGTTCTCAAACTTTCGTATTTCTACCTGGAATAATTCTGCGCCCCCTGGATAATATAAGAGAGATGAGAATAACCCACGATACAACTAACAAAGCTATGATACTCGTGCGGTGTCGCGGTATTCTATCATTTTTCTTCCATAAGATTTGCATGTGTTCGGCTAACTTCGATGAAATATTTGCAGTTTATTTTTTTCAAAGTGTTTTAATAACTGTTAAAATGCCTTGTGTGATTTTTGGTAGTAATTCTAATCCCAAAAACAAAGAATAAATTATTTATTCATATTTATTTTTTTATGTAAAGAAACGATTAAATATGTTTTAATTTTTAAAAATCTCGTAAACGAGGACACCGATGAAGTCAATCTGCTCGAGACGAACATATTTTCATCCGACAAATATTATACCACTGTTAGTTGTATCATGAAAATAACCCAATACGCAGTCAATTATTTAACTCAATTTGGCCACATTGGCTACGTAGTCGCGCCGCATTATCACCTGATCTACTGTTACCCGAATGTTCACGACAGGTACCGATATCGTCTCGAACTTTCTGGATTGAAAATACGCGACTATAAAAACAGCAGCAGCAGCGCCGCTCGTCATAGAAACAAACTTCAAATAGAAAAGGAGCTCAGAGTGTCTCGATATGTCGAATATCAAACCAAACCTGGACAGGCTGTGTACTTTAAAGCAGGCACAACATATCAGTCATTAGATCTATGCCTTAGAAATGTTTTATTTTCATTTTAGTTATAATGCATTCATTGTGATTATATGCTTGCAAATTTAAATTTGAAATAAAAATGTAAAAAATTAATTTTGATGTCTTGTTCATTTATTCGACGCCCCCCTTGTACAGCTTCAGCGCCCCGCGCCCCACAGTTTGAGAACCGCTGACGTAAGTACTGAAACCCTACACAGTCATACGCAGTTTACTGCAATATCAGCCTTCATTCTTTTGGCGTGAGTACACTGTGTGCACAATTATTAGGCAAGTGAGTATTTTGACCATATCATAATTTACATGCATATATTCCATCTCCAGACTTCAAGGTTTATTTGATTTAAGCATATCAGGTGATGTGTATTTGTGTAATGAAGGATGGTGTGGCCTAAGGAGACCAACACCCTATATCAAGGTATTCATAATTGTTAGGCAGCTTCTTTTCCCTCAGGCAAAATGGGCCAAAACTTGTAAAAAGTCTTTCGGAGGGATGCAGCACTCTCCAAGTTGCTAAGATATTGGGGCGTGATCACAGAACCATCAAGCGTTTTTGTTGCAAATAGTGAACAGGGTCGCAAGAAACGTGCCGAGAAAAAAAGACGCTAATTGACTGCCACACATTTGAGAAGAATCAAACGTGAAGCAACCAGGAACCCGTTATCCTCCAGTGCTGTCGTATTCCAGAACTGTAATGCCCAGAAGTACAAGGTGTTCAGTGCTCTGAGACATGGCCAAGGTAAGGAAAGCTAAAACCTGACCATCACTGAACAAGACACATAAACTGAAACGTCAAGACTGGGCCAAGGAGTATCTGAAGACAGATCTTTCAAAGGTTTTATGGACTGATGAGAGTGACTCTTGACAGACCAGATGGATGGGGCCGTGGCTGGATCAGTAATGGGCAGAGAGCTCCACTTCGACTCAAGACGCCAGCAAGGAGGAGGTAGGGTACTGGTATGGGCTGGTATTATTAAAGATAAGCTAGTTGGACCTTATCGGGGTGAAGATGGACTCAAAATCAACTCCCAAACCTACTGCCAGTTTTTAGGTGACCCTTTCTTGAAGCAGTGGTACAGGAAAATGTCTGCATCTTTCAAGAAGACCATGATTTTTATGAAGGACAATGCTCCATCACGTTCATCGAAGTACTCCACTGTGTGGCCAGCCAGTAAAGGCCTTAAAGATGACAGAATAATGACATGGCCCCCTTCCTCACCTGACCTAAACCCTGTTGAGAACTTGAAGATGACAGAATAATGACATGGCCCCCTTCCTCACCTGACCTAAACCCTGTTGAGAACTTGTGGGCCCTTCTTAAACAGGAGAGTACACCTCTCTGAACGGTGTCTGGGAGGCTGTGGTTCCTGCTGCACAAAAAGTTGATCGGCAACACATTAAGAAACTGACAAAACTCCACGAATGGAAGGCTTATTGCCGTTGTTGAACAGAAGGGTGGGCTATATTGGTCACTGATTTTTTTTTTTTATGTTACAAATGTTTATTTGGAAATTATGTGTTGTTTATTATTCTCACTTTTAACAGATGAAAATAAACATGAGAGATCAGGAAAATGTACGTTTTTGATGTAGTTGCCTAATAATTGTGCACACACGTGTATCCCCCTGATGATGTTTACACTCACGTTTCCTTTGCATAACATTCAGGCTTCAGGTTTGTTAACATTTTGGATTGACCGATGGCACTGTATTTGTTTCATATTAAAATGAATCCCGAAAATACAACTTGCCTAATAATTGTGCACACAGTGTACATCCCAGGTTTGCATTTTGTTCAGGAGTGATTCTTCTCGGCAGAATTTCTGGAGGTCCTTTAGGCTGATGGGATGGTGATCTCTGGCCAGCACTTTTCAGATGGTGTCACATATCCTCAATAGGGTGAAGATCTGCGGTTTGACTTGGCCATTTCAAATCATTTACTTTTCTGTTTTTCAGCCCTTCCAGCATCGCTTTGGCCTTACACTTCGGGTCATTGTCATGTTGAAAGATGAATCTGCTCCTGAGCCGCATGTTCTTAGCAGACTGGAACAGGTTCTCCTGGAATGTTGTGTGATATTTGTGTCCATCAATTGTCCCTTTAGCTCTGACAAGATTCCCAGTCCCAGCACACGAAAGGCATCCCCCATAGCATTTCACCACAGGTATATGATTTAATGAAGGCATGGGCAGTGTTAGTTTTACACCACACATTCCTCTTTGAATTTTGCCTAAAAAAGTTCTGTTTTGGTCTCATCTGACCATAAAACCTTCTCCCACATCTTAACTGGGTGTTTCTTGCACTTACCTGCTTTTCTGTGGACTGTCTTCAGGAATGGCTTCTTTCTTGCTACCCTTCCATAGAGGCCCGTTTTATGGAGAGCTCTTGAAATTGTGGACCCCTGCATCTTCACTCCAGTTTCAGCTAAGCGGCATTGCAGACTTCTGATAGCGACGCTTGGGTTCTTAGTGGCCTCTCTCACCAGTCGACATCTTACTCTGATGTTTAGTTTTGAGGGACGGCCTGTTCTAGTAAGAGTCTGAGTGCAGTGCTGTGATGAACCTTCCACCTTCTGATGGTGGATCCAGCAGTGCTTACTGCAGTGGTCTCAGACTCCGGTCCTGGATGGCTGCAGTAGATGCAGGTTTTCATTCTAACCCTTTTCTTAATGAGTGACCTGTTTTTTGCTGCTAATTAACTTCTTTTGTATTCATTTTAATTGACTTGCTCTTGAAGACTCTGACCCCTCAATTGTTTCTTTTTCCTTAATTAGCAGCCAAACAATAATGAGATACAAAATGAGCCAAAACAACTGGTGTCCATCATACAATACGTGAAAATAAGGAAAAATGAAGGTCTCAGAAATGCTGATCTGCTCAGGTCCACAAAACACTTGACCAGAGCTCTTAAAAAAGAGAAAAATCAACAGTTTTGTAAATATCTGCTATTGCACAATGACAGCAACAACAAGCCATGGAATTAAAGAACGGGTTTAATTAATAGCAAGAATCGGCTCCTCATTAAGCAACTGGCTGGAGTGAAATTGGTTGGAGTTTGACACCCTGACTTAGTTGGTCTTCTGTTGGCTCCCTCACTTCACATTTCATTTTTGTTTGGGTGCCATTATAAGAAATGAAGCAATTCAGAGGAACAAATCTTAAAAAAACAGGTCAAATAAAATGAATTCAAAAGAAGTTCATTAGCAGCAAAAATTGGCCAACAATTAAGAAAAGGGTTTGAATAAAAACCTGCAGCCACTGCGGCCCTCCAGGACCGGAGAATGAGACCACTGGCTTAATGGGGCATTCAAACCCTTTTTAAACATTTATTTGTGGCCCCATATCCCGCCTTGTGCATTTCAGTGCCTTTGTTTCTCACATCAACAGAATGCCCCTTTGCCGTCATTTTTGCAGTGATTGTCCAACAAAGACTGTGGCCCTTTCAAAGGGGGCTTCGTAAGTCCAGAGAGACAGAAAGGACTCACAAGTAGAACCTCATTATATTTATGTTCTTAGCAGGTGAGGGGATGCTGGCACACGCATGCTGCTGCTGCACTTTTCTTTAAAACCCGTGTTAACTTTGCACTATTTGCACTTCTTTCATTTTCTTTTATCGTATGTATAGTCCATGGATGCAATCGCCTCGAATATCATTGATTTTGGATGTATATTTATGGACTTTGCCTTGATTGGGTTCACAGTCTTGGGGACAATTGAACCTTTCTGTGGTTGTCTGGATGAGACTTTCTTTTGATTGCCTGATCTGCAGACTTTTTGTTTTTCTCTGCACCTTAGTGATCTTGGAGCTGGGGATATTCTGTCTCCTTGATTATAATCGATATGCTGGATTGCTGTCGATTCCTTCTGAATGCGCTTCGAACCACCTGGCTTGCAGCTTTGGGGTGATCACGGCTGTAATACCCACTGCTATGTGTAAGTACCTTGAGCAGGGGAAAGGCGCTATTTAAATAAAATATATTATTATTATAATTATTATTAACTAGCCGTCCCCCGTGGCTCTGCCCACTTAGTAGTGAAACAGGACAGTGAGGAGGGCCCTACTCCCGACGTCACGCTTCCCCTTCTGTCTTGGATTAGTACGAATATACGCATAGACATAAAATTACTAGACGCCGCATGACCAGTAGCATCGTATGTCAACGTCACCGCCATATTGTGAGTGGCACTGCTGTGGAGTGAAGTAATGTATAAAGATGCCTCTCGCATGTGCTGCTTTGGATTGTACAAACCGCTGTACACTCCAAACCAGATCCCAGGGGATTACATTTCATAGGTAAAGATGAACAATTGTTTAGGTTTTATTTGGCAATTAGAAAATCCCGTTTTATAATCTTAATTTTAGGTACGCCAGGCTAAGCTAGCAAAGCTATGCATTTATGAGCTCAAGTGAACCTCCAAACAATGTTTTGACTAAACGTATTTAGTCACTATGTAGATTGTTGTTTGCTGTTAACGTTTCTCAGACTTTGAAGGTTTCTCAAAGAAATCCACCTCAGGAAGCAGTGGGAGGTCAGGTAGCCCTTAGACGGGATTTTGAGAAAGTTGTCCTGTGATATTTGCCGTGCTAGTTTGGTAACAGATGTTGTACCGGCATCATATGATCAAAGCTGCCACTTGCTCACATTAAAAAACAAAGGAGGTTTGATGATTCCTTCTGAGGGTCTAGTCGAGGTGGTCAAAGTAGCTGAGCGTGTTATCCGACAGTCGACAATAGGGCAAACTGTCAGTGTATCTTTGATCAATCAGTTTCTTCGGGCCGACATTGGTTCAGATGATGTGTTTCTTCTCAAGCAGCACATTGAGAAAACACAGTTTGAAATTGACGACCATCATTTTATGCTCATGTCTTTAGTTCTGTCTGTCTTCCACAAACTAAGGCTGCACCATATTGCCAGACTGAACACTCTCAAATTACAAGATCTGAGTGAGCGAGAGGAGTGTTAAAGTATGTAGGAGATCAGTGAGGTTGTGGTGAGCTTTAAATGTTCAGTGCGGTATTTTGTATTGTATTCAGTAGTGAACAGGGAGCCAGTGAAGCTGAGAGAGAAGAGGTGTAATATGTTCAGTGGATTTAGAACAGCAGGTTATTATCCTGGCAGCAGAATTTTGAAGAAGTTGTAAGCGATGGATACGTTTTTGTGGGATGCCAGACAGAAGAGCATTACAGTAATCTACATGTGAGGCGACTCGGGCATTAACCCATACTTCAGTATTGTGTTGTGTAGGAACAGGACGAAGTCTAGAAATGTTTCGGAGAAGGAAGAAGGCAGTCCGAGAAATGTTACTTATATGGGAGGTATTATTTAATAATAATAATTATTATTATTTAATAATTGCCATTATTAGTATATAAATGAATATAAGTAATAGCATTTAAACGATTCGCCAAAATCTGTTGTATGTAAACGATACTGTTTTAAACGTTATTGTATTTTCATCAGAAAACCCGGTTTCCACGTCTATAGATATACTTGTATTAGTTTAAATGGCACTTTTGCCACTCGCAATGTGGTGGATGCGCTGATGTATTGTGTCGACTGGGCAACACAGTGAATGCGGCGTCTATCTGTATATGGCTATGAATATACGTATCGCTCCTGCAAGTGAACTCTGATTCTTAGCACAATAAGAGAAGTCGCAAAATCAACCGGAATGTTCAAGCAAATTCTAGAAAAAAAAACCAGAAACAATCTATATCCGTCAAGTAGTTCTATCGTTCTCTAGCTAAGCGGAGGTAAGGTAATCCCCGAGGCTGGTGCGTGAGTGAGGCGGTCCCCACCCCATGTCTCTTGGATTCACACAAATAAATCGGTACCGCAAGCAAACGATGATACATAGCGCAGTGAGAGAAGTTGCAAAAAACAACCGGAATGTTCAAGCAAATTATAGAAAAAAAAAACCAATCTAAATCCGTGAAGTAGTTCTCTCGTGGAAAGTGGACAGACAGACGTTGGACTCTATATTCACAGTACAAAGATTAGGGCTGTCAAGTGAATGTCACCTTTGTGTTGTTTGCAATTAATTTATTGTTTCTGTAAACCTGGAGGTTGCAAAGCACTGAGGTTTAAATACTTAAGCAAACACTTACTTTGGAATTTTTCTTCTTCAGTTAATTAAAAAAAAAAGGTTTATTTGGACTTTGGAAATGTATTGTTACAACATTAGAATTCACCAAAAAAAAAATACTGACTAGATAAATATATGTACAAATCATTGGTCGTGCAGAAAAATAGAATGACTTTCATGGGGATTGAATACTTTTGCACACCACACTGTACATTTAAAAGGACATTAAGATATTTGTATTTTTTTATCTTTAAATGCTTACTGTTTGTGGTCATCTGGAGAAAAATCAAGAGGGTAATTTAGTACATTTGAAGGGGATGAGACTTAAGAGATGTGCTAGGAGTTTGTGCTGAAGGATATAAATAGAGTGCATCTCATCCTAAAAATGACCATTAAATCAGTGGTGGTGATGATGATGATCTTAAACCAACCACAGAACAACTTATCCCTGATCCTAACTTAACCCCCAAATCTCTCCTAATATTCCACATCTTATATCGGAGACCCCTAATACATCAAGATTGCATATTGTAATCTGATCAGTAAGCTAGTTCAAGGTGTCATTTTCCTTGACTTCTCATCCATTTTTAACTTCAAGTGTTAATAAAATATGTACTGTAATTTAGTCAGGGTGTGTAAACTTTTGCATGGAGCTGTATCAAAGTCATAAAACTAGCCATGCTGATGGTACAAGTATTCAGACTCAACTAGCAGCTTTTTTTTGATCCTAACAGTTCTATCCGAATCCATATTGCCTGTGACAAAATGATTTGGTCCTAGCTCTGATTATTCTCAAAGAGCACCAACTCTCTGTTTTAAAAACAAGACACAATCCCTCAGAGAAGTCAAACAAAAGAACCAAATCCACTGTTGCCCTAATAGGGATGTGTAGGTCATGCTGAGAGCACATTTTTTTAACCCAGCCATCTTCATCTCCTTGATTCACATTTTCATGCTGCATGCTGTATTAATCTGGTTTTCCCTGTTTTCCTTACTTAAAAAGTTGTTTACCAAAAAAAAAAAAAATACCTAAACAGTTTCACTCCTTTTGGTGTATTAAGTGTTAAGACTGAACTGTGGTGTGCAATTGCGGTTGTCTTGGGTTTACCAGGTTCAAAATCTCCCATATTGCAATTACTGATGTAGAGTTTTCATACTTATTTGGTGTCTGTAAGGGATTTCCAGGTAAAATTTCAGTCATCTACCAATTAGCTTAAATTAAGTAACCAATGCAAGATATATTTCAAGTTGAGAAGCTCTTATCTGTTGCACCTACACGTGATAATCAGCATTTTCCACATTCTCAAACCTATTCAACAATAGCAAGTCAATGATAGGCGTCAAGACACTTAGAGATCTTTATATAGACAACATATTTGCAATCTTATGAACAATTACACTGAAAATGTAACTTTCCAGCTACACACTCCCCCAATATACAAATGAAACATTCTGTCAAAAGAATCCCACCCAGCTTTGCACATCTCACTCCAATATCTATCCCACAGTCTATAATCTTAATGAAGACCAATGATCACATTTATCTTGTTTAAAATTGTCTACAATTTATGCAGGGCAAAATCCAATCTGCAAGTATTACCATCTAGCTCTATCATCACTAGGCCCTAAATTTTGGGAATGCACCAAACTGACATCACTTGGACAAAAATCTTTAGAGATGTCTTTAATAACTTTGATGTTACCAATCTCACTTTTGAATAATGATGTTAAGATACTCTCCAAAGTCCTAGCTAGAAGGATGGAGAAAGTGCTGCCTTCAGTAATATCAAGACCAAACTGGATTTATTAAAGGCAGACGCTATATAAATAACATGTATTATTATTATTAAATTAATTTTAAAAATTCTTAGAGAATACTTCCAAAATTTTTTTTTTTTAAATATGGAAAGAATTCATTAGTATTGTTTTTGAATATTCATGATAGGCCTGTGATTAATTAATAGCATATGAGAATCAATCTATTACATTTAAAAATTTAAGATTCCTTATTTTTTTGCTTGTCTCTCTCTTTATCTTGGATGGAGGTTGAATCTTATTTTGCTTTTTTTCATTTTTTTGTATTCATATATTTTGCTCTCTTTGTATTGACTTTGTAGTAAATGGCTCTATCTATTATTTGTTCGATTGAGGAGTACACCATTGTAATGTTCTGCTTTTCAAAAATAAAATCAAAATTTATATATAAAAAAAGAGACATCAGGTAAATGGACGATTCCAATTTGGCAGAGTACGAGAGTGGATGGGCTTTGTCTGGGACCGATTCCTGCCCTGCACCTTGAATCAGACTACGTGGGTTTGAGAATGCTATTAATTATGTTTAATAAATGTTTTGGGAAAGCACAACTAAGAGCATCACTGGAATCTACAGTCTAAGTGGAAAATTAAAATCTGAACTCAAAACAACACTAAATTACCTTTGATTAGGGAATAAGCTTGGAGTGAATATCTGCCTAAAAATAAAAAAGCCTTCATCATGCATCACAACTTAACGATGTTCCAAATATTTCTGCAGAAGGTTATCCCTTCATATAGAAGTAACAAGTGATTCTAATCAGAATCATAAAGTAACTCATTTGCCCACACAGTTCGTAATACGGCTTTCTAAATTTCCGACATAAACGACCATGTTCAAACTCTACAATTTATTTTTGAAATAAAGTGAATATAACAATGTCTGTTCTCCAAAGAACAGTCCAAAGAATAAGGCTTAAACAATGTATATGAAATTTTCTCACATAAATTACAAAATAAATATATATTTCAGGTTAAATCAGCAGTTTCAGCTCCCTTAGTAAGCAGGATTACTTATTCTAGCAAATCAATGCTAACAATAAGGGAGTTGACAACCACAAATGGGTGATGGCTCACATCTAGTAGGCTATATACAAGTCTGCAGTGGATATGTTGTCAGGGCAATGTGTTTTAAAGAAGGCTCTTTTCTGTAATACTTCATTAAAAACAGATATCCCAGATTGAAGTAATTCATTTCACTCCAGTGTTTTGTCTCTTTCCTTTTAAAAACAGAATATTTTCCTGTTTACTTACTGATATGACTGAGAAATAACTGTCAGAATAATTTCTGCCAAGAAAATGGCAAAAAACTCAACTTTAATTGCCAACAACTGCTCATGATTTTAAAAGTAGAATATTATTGTTACGCTTAATCACTGTCACTGTCCTCTTCACTATCTTCTTTTTCCTCATGTGGCGTTTTCTTCCCAATTGGGTCCTCCAGCAAGTCAGAGAAAAAATCATCCTGTCCTGAAACGGCTTTCTTGCTTAATGATTTAAGGTTGCCCCCTTTCCTCTTTCTATTGCGATATTCCTTAACTACAATGTCACTAAGAGAGGAAATGTCCCAAAACTTCACCTTCTTGTCATGGGCACAGCTTGCAAGAAACTGACCATTGAAGGATTTGGTTATTTGTTCAATGGGTTCTCCCACATGCTGTCCAATGCTGCCAATCACTCGGTTTGGAAAAAGGTTGATAGCCCTTAGGGTTAGGGTGGGGAAAAAAAAAAAAACAACAAAATTATATTAAAATTGAAATCATTTAAGATTTATATGGCAGAAGACAAACAAAACAGAATGCTAACATAACCTCTCAGAATGCAAAGCAAGTTAAATTTATCAGTAACAGTTGTAAATGAAACATACAGATAGAGCAGCAAACACCACTCACTTCACAAGCTAATATTTTTGCTTTAAAATGAGATCACACATTTTCACTGAAATAAACTAAAATTGAGAATTCAAATAGGGGCATTGCTATTCTTGCTTCTGAACTAAACTCTAGTATTAGTAAAACTGGACCCCTCTGCACTCAGGATGAATAGCACTGCTGTACCAGAGATCTCATTTCTGCCTTTCCTTTTATAATCAGTTCAATCCATCCATCATCCAAGTTGCTATATCTTAACTACAGGGTCACAGGGGTTTGCTGGAGCCAATCCTAGCCAACACAGGGCGAATGGCAGGAAATAAACCCCAGGGCAGGGCACACGCACACACAGACACCAAGCACACACTAGGAACAATTTAGGATCACCAATACACCTAACCTGCATGTATTTGGACTGTGGGAGGAAACCGGAGCACATGGAGGAAATCACGCAGACACGGGGAAAACATGCAAACTCCACGCAGAGAGGAAGCGGGAAGCAAACCTGGGTCTTCTAACTGCGAGGCAGCCGCACCACCACTGCGCCACCGTGCCACCCAGATAAAATCATTGACCATAAAAATATAATGCACACATTTAGAGACTGCTATAAATCCTTATTTCTACCGAGTTGAAAGGAGACAACACACAATCTAATGTATTTCTGGATACATTACAGATACCACAAATAGATACTTTTATTGCAGAGGAACTGGATAAACCTCTGGCACTATCAGAATTACTAGATGCTATAAAGTCACTTCAGAGCGGGAAAGCAGCAGGCCCTGATGGCTTCCTTGTCGAATTTTATATTTTCCCTGACTGCGTCAACGTGCCGCCCAGGCTCTATATCATTTTAGTTAATTATTCAGCACCTTTAGATCATGAATCATTTCTACCAATGTAAACGAAACCTGCACTTTGCTTTAACATTGCCAATTCATCTATTTACACAAAATTGGTTATAGATGGCTAACAAAAATAAAAAATGCACAACAAAACTTATATAGTGTTAATATATGTTTATGATCTCTCATTGATTTTTTATCTAAAAACATTACTATTTCTTTGTCTTTCTCCCACCAAAAAGTACCTCACACTTTAATACCCTTTTATGGTTTCATTACTAGACAGCAAAGAGTATGTGCCTTATACTTCCCAGCACCAAGTTTAAAGATCAGGGAAAAAAAAAAAAGGGTCAAGTCAGTGACTATGAATTAGCTGAGAATAACCAACTGTAGGTGGATGTGTGTGTGTGTGTGTGTGTGTGAGTGTAACCTGTGCACTTTCCAGGGTCGTGCTCGTCAGGATAGGCTCTGGTGTTATGAATCTGAGGACTGATTTAAAGTTGTTACAAAGAATAACTTGTTCTTTATAATAAAACAAGTCTTAGGAATTCACCACAACCTGCAGCTGGCACTGTCTGGCACCACACATGCTGGGTGAGGTCAGTCTTTACATTATCTGCTCTAAGGCTATCTTCCACCAAGTTAAAATGCAGAGCAGCCTTTTTTGGCCACCTAGCTGGAAGGTGCATTTTAAACATGCAACATTTTGCTGTTTAAATAGTTGACACTAAAATTGTTTGCTCTGTCAATTATGTCAGGCACACCATTCTTGATTTCACTCATCTTACCTGATTACGCCATCAATTGAAGCAGCACAAAGAATGCTGTCGGTGATTGGTAAAATGCAGTCGACAGATTCTGCCCTCACTGCAAACCGATCGCTAGTGGCACCAAATTCATCCCAGTTAAAGAGATAAATCATTCCTTCACTGGAACCACATGCAACTTTCTTCCCATGCTGATGAACACACAAAAAAATGATTAAGAGCCAAAGATTGTTAAAACAAGAACCCCATTGTAATGCTCAACAGCTTAAAACTATCTGTGGTAAAGTCAACTCAAAACCAGTCATACCTTCATGATTGCCACTGAGGTTAGATCTCCATTCTGAAACTCTGATGAGAGTTCAAAGCGGCGCCTTTTAATATTAAACACACCCATAGTGCCATCTCCACTGAAACACAGAAAAGTTAAATTAAAAAAATATGCTGACTGAAATGGTCCCCAATATTAGTAGACATTGGAAAATAACTTTTGAAGCCATAATTTACAATCTAAGCACTTCAAAAGTATTAGAATGCAAGGTCATATTTGTTTCAAATTACCAGCCCAAACCCAAAAAAAAAGACATTTCAGAATAGTTTGACAACAATTTGCTGTTACCTAGTGGTTAGAAGAATTTTCTTCTGAAGGTCAATAGTAATGTCGCTAATGTAATCTTCATGCTGCTTCATTTCCATAAATGAAGTTCCTTTCCTCAAGTCCCAAACCTTCAGCATCCCGTTATCATCACCAGTTGCAAACAGATTCTCATCAATCAAAAGCAGGCTATTTATAGAAGAACTGGGGAAAAAAAGTATAATGTAAAAATGTTACTTAGACACAGCAAAATGAATTTATAAAAGCTTAGAAAAAAAGCTTTTTTTTTAATACAGTTAATGCACAGACTACAAGCTACATAACCTTAAGCATTTTCAGTGCAAATCTGGGACACTTGCAACCCTTGTATTATGAGACTTTTTTTGATCAAATATTAAACTTAGGAAAAAAACAAACATTTTATACAAGGTTAATATGGGCAGATAAAAAGGTTTAGTATTTATATAAATCACTTGGTTCTGGAGTTATGATGTTACAAGAACCTTAAAAGTTTCATTAATCAGATTTTACAAATTAGTTTTTCTTTCTCTTTAGTCATTTTGGTGTATGTATTTAATGGTCTTCTGTAAAAAGCCATATTGCTTCCTGGGGACAAATAAAATGCTACCTATCTAAAAAGTATATTCTGTTTTTAAAACTATATTTTTTTCACCTCATAAAGGAATAATATATATAGTCAGTGATCACTTTACTAGGTTCACCTAACCAGTATACTGTAAGGTCCCCATTTGCTCTAAAACATCCTGAATTGTTACAGACATGAATTCAAAAAGGTGCTTGAAATATTCCTGTAAGATTTTTGTCTTACAGCACCACACAATTCCAGCTACACATTCATGCTGAGAACCTCTCACTGAAGCCACTTCATCACAAAGGTGCTCTATTGGATTTAATTCTGAGGACTGCACATGCCGTTTGGAGTGAACTGAAGTCACTGTCACGTTAATGAAATCAAATTTACATTACCAATGCTTTGTAATATGACAAATACTCCTCCCCAGAAGTCACTCAGTCATTCTCCAACCCGCTATATCCTAACAGGGTCACGGGGGTTTGCTGGAGCCAATCCCAGCCAACACAGGGCGCAAACCCACCGCAGGGCACACACACACACCAAGCACACACTAGGGACAATTTAGAATCGCCAATGCACCTAACCTGCATGTCTTTGCACTGTGGGAGGAAACCCACACAGACATGGGGAGAACATGCAAACTCCACGCAGCAAAGTGAACCCAGGTCTCCTTACCGTGAGGCAGCAGCGCTACCACAGTTCCACTGCACCACCCCTCTCCAGAAGTAACCATTTGAAAAAGGGTAGACTGGCCATTAGAGAGTGTCCATTGTCTGTAACAATGCTTACTTAAAATGCAGCAATCAAAGGACACCCAGTTGGTTTTAAGAGTTATGTGCATTTAAATAAAAATAAAAAAAAAACATTCCCCACATCACTGCACTTGCCACCACCAACCAGCCGGTACAGCTGACACAATGCAGGATGGATCCATCGCTCCCGAATTTTACCAAATACTCACCCTACCACCCGCACATCACAGCTAAAACCAAGGTTTGTTAGACTAAATTATAATTTTTTCAATCTTGAAATGTCCACTTTTGGCAATCCCACACCCATTGCAGCCTACCTGACAAGGATATTATTTGACTATTTTAACAAGTGACTGGTTACATTCCTCTGGTCACATTAATCATTTCAGTTTTCGCCACAGAATAACTGCTCACTGGATTTTTTAAATGTTTGCCTTTCTCTAAAAATTGGCACTATAGGAACCAACCTGTTAGGCCCCAACAATCGTACCATTATCAAAGTTACTACCATCTGTAAATAGCTGGGCGAGAAAAACAACACTACAGAGAAAGCTCCTCAACATCCAGGGTACATACTATTCATTTTGACTTCTCTCCTTGTTATCAACAACAAAAAAAAACTCCTACAGCCCATAAATACCTGTGAGCCTTTGCAATTTTGCTAACTAATTTTCCTTGCTCCACATCCATAAGGTGAATTGATTTATCCTTGGAAATGCTGAAGAGTTCTGGGGAAAAAGTACTTGTAAATTAAACACTGAAGCCATTTTGGACACTTAAGCTGCTCAACCATTTTAAGTACAGTGTAAATCAAGACCTTTAATACAGGACTACTGATGCAGTGTGGTACTCTAGAGAGAAAATACTCATTGTCAAAAAACACATTACATGTATATTATGACTACACACTTAGTTTTCATGTTATTAGCTAAGATGAAAAATCACATTTGCAATAAAAAATAAACAAACTGTTTGTTACACTGTTTTGGAACAACTTCAAATTTCATTATAAAGAGGGAGAAAACAGGGTTTAGTAGTAGTTGCTAAATAAAAAATATGAAAGCATAAATTCAGTTCAAAGAGTTCTTAAATCAAATTAGGCTCAAAGGTAAATTAATAACATGTTTAAGGAAATCACGTAAGGCTGCTGCTCTCAGAGATGAAGAAAACTAAAACATAAGCACTGACTTTGGCCATCATGTGAGAAAGCCACTTCTCTGCAGGACTTCAGGTGATGTCCAGAAGACCACAGCTCTTTGTTGCCTCCTTCTATGCATGAGTATTCATAACTATAAAAATAGAAAAAAACATTATTACACATTGGACAAAATGAATTGGGCAATACATATAATCAAATAGCAATGCATAATAAGCAAGTTTAACTTTACTTCTGTCCTCAGAAGATTACGTCAAAATTACATCTAACACGTAAAAACATAATTCCGAAACTCAAAATCTATAGCAATGTGCAGACAAATATTTGCTGACCAGTTTAAATAATGAACATTTTAAGGTTTTCTAAGTGCACAAGTGCCCTGCACAATAGTAAACCAGTAATTAACATGTATATACTACAGTACTACTTCATCCAGATATACTTTTGAAACATCACCTACACATAAATATCACCATCAAGATCACCAGCAGCTAAAATTTCTCGGGTTGGGTGGAAGGCTACAGTATTCACACCAGACTCAAACAGAATATCTTCAGGTGTCTCCCGAATTTTAGGCTCCTTTTCTTCTTTATCTTCCTCCTCCTCCTCTGCCAACTTCTCCTGAACATACAATCAAAACACATTAATGGGAACTTCCATAAATATCTAGTTTATTTTTGCAATTTCTTCATATTACATTATAACAAAAAATACAGAAAAAGAAAGATTAGAATGGAAAAAAAAAATGTACCTGTACTCCACAATAAAATACAAATAAGTTGATAAAACGATTACCTGCATTTTTTTTTTAGTAAAGTCTGTACACCAGTAGTATGGCTTGTTAGGGCAGATATCAAAGTGAGAGGAATTGAAACAAAAGTATAAGTTGTCCCCTCCAATGTGTTTCTGTTTGGTCTATTGAACCATCTTCAGGAGGACGCCCATTATGCTAAAATACCATTCTCAAACACGTTAAAAAATTGCCAGTAAACAGAGTTTCACTTACTGCATAGACTCTAACCCCTCGCTGGTGTTTTGAACATGGGATCATCTCCAGATCCATCGTGTCAGTTGTGTTCATTAAACATCCCTACTGCTCTTCTACACATGTTTTGGTTTTAACCCAGCTCTTATTTCATCCTCCTTAGAGGAACTTCATCTTCTCCCGTCCCCCATCATATTTAAACTTTTTGATGCATCGTTTTTCAAACTGGCTTACCACCAAATTAGAATTTTCCCTCTGGGTACCACTGCTGCTAAATTGATACGGACATCAAGATGGAAGACCTCCAAACACCTTAACATCCACTCCTGGAAGACCTCCAAACACCTTAACATCCACTCCTGGAAGACCCCCAAACACCTTAACATCCACTCCTGGAAGACCTCCAAACACCTTAACATCCACTCCTGGAAACTAGCATTTTACATTGATTATTGGGTTACTGGAGTCTCTAACAATGTACCAGCTGAATGTAAACTGTAATATGTGTTAAAATTTCAAATACAGTATACTAATTGAAACTATTTTTTCTATTGGCCTTTTGATAAAAATATAGCCTATTTTTTTAATTTTGCAAGTTTTGTTACTTAGTGTTTGCAGCCTATTTAATAAATAATAATAAAGCCACAACTACTTTAACTTTTAACAGGTTAGGGAGATAAAAAGTAGCCTGATGATTCACATTGGCAGTGATAAAATGCTTTGTATCTTCTATGTCAGGGGTTCTCAAACTCGGTCCCGGGGGACCCCTGTGGCTGCAGGTTTTTGTTCCAACCAGCCTGTTTTTCATTGGACTCCTGGGCAAATTAAGTGAATTGTTGTTTCCCAGATTCCCTATTTTGGGAACAACATACAAATTAGAAAACTAAGTTGTTGTTTTTTTTTTTTTTAACCAAAAAGTATTAAAATGTTCTAAGCAGTTGTATGCATTTTTTTCTTTTTAACAGTTTCTTCGTCTTGATTGTCATTCTACTTTTCTAGGTGTTCTAATTGTTTAATTAATCTGTTATTTACTACTTTGTGAGGCTGACACTAAAGTAGTTGAGCCTTTCACAATAGAGTGTTGTTTGCTTGGGTTTCTATTGGTTCCTGCCTTGTGCCCTGTGTTGGCTGGGATTGGCTCCAGCAGACCCCCGTGACCCTGTATTCGGATTCAGCGGGTTAGAATATGGATGGATGGATGCTTGGGTTTCTGTTCTGATAGTTTTTAATTGTCATTATTAGGAGTCAATAAAGGGAGCAAACTGCACAAAGAAAGGGCGAAATATAATAAAAAGAGAATTAAGCATTTAAATCCCTAGCAAAAACAGAAATATTTCTAAGTTTCTTATAAATGTGAAAATCATGCTGCTGTGCTTTTCTGAATGTAGAATAAAAGATAAATAATACCAGCTAATTAAATGAGATCAGTGCTATCGGGTGTTGTCACAGATTAGGAATCTGGTTGGAACAAAAACCTGCAGCCACAGGCGTCCCCCAGGACCGAGTTTGAGAACCCCTGTTCTATGTTGTGTACTTTGAGTCAACATAATACATCTCTTTGTTCTGTTGCACATTATACTGGCACTTGGTGTGTATTTACTGAAGAAGACAACTAAGGACCTCTGAGGCATTTGTTTCTCAAACTACACATTCTGATGTCTTTATCCACCCACTTCCCATCTGGGCCTTCCCCGTCTTCTTCTATCCTGGTTAGCTCCAATTTACCCTCTTCTCTCAAGACAGTAACAAACACCTTTGTATGAAATATTCAGTTTCTTAACAATCTGTCACATTAGATATGAAATAACCTTCAATTTGCAAAAAATAAATAAAAAAAATAAAGAGACTGTTTAAAGACGTGCAGATTAGGTGCATTGGGGATTCTAAATTGTCCCTAGTGTGCGCTTGATGTGTGAGTGTGCGTGCCTTGCGGTGGGGTGGCGCCCTGCCTGGGGTTTGTTTCCTGCCTTGCACCCTGTGTTGGCTGGGATTGGCTCCAGTAGACTCCCCCGTGACCCTGTAGTTAGGATATAGCGGGTTGGATAATGGATGAATGGAGACTGTTTGGCTATTTTTGAACCAGAACTGAACCTTAGGAATGCCAGCACCTTGTAACATGAGTGAAGAGGATAACAGGTTTCAGTCTTGCTAATGCAGTTAGAACGGTTTCTCCGATAACCAATTAGCATCTAAACTTGACTAATTAAGGATACCATTAAGACACTGAAGGAATTGCTGCTGAAAATGGGGCTTTGCAGCCATATGTGAATAAAAAAATTTCAAGCAGTAACAGCCATTATATACACTAATAATGCATTGCTATTTTTAAAATCATTTTAATGGTATCTTGATAAAAAAAGGTATCAATTTCTATTAAAACATGAAAATCTGAATGACACCAAACTTCTGACCTGTACTGTACAGTTTATTGACTTACATTACAAATGAATTTGAGGTCGAAGGTCTCGCCCCATCTATACTAATAAAAGGCAAAGCCCTCCCTCCCTCACTCACTACTAATTCTCCAACTTCCCGTGTAGGTAGAAGGCTGAAATTTGGCAGGCTCATTCCTTACAGCTTACTTACAAAAGTTGGACAGGTTTCATTTCGAAATTCTACGCCTAATGGTCATAACTGGAAGGTATTTTTCTCCATTAACTGTAATGGAGTAGAGCTGCAAAGGCGTAGGGGGCGGAGTTTCGTGTGACATCATCACGCCTCCTACGTAATCACGTGAACTGACTGTCAACGAAGTACGTAGAAAACCAGGAAGACCTACAAAAGGCGCTTAAGAAAACATGCATTATATAATTGAGAAGGCAGCGAAACAATAAGAAGCGAGCGAGTGGCATATACTACCATATTCATGAGTGCTGCTACCTCGGAAAGAAAGCAAGGTGTAAACCTAAACTTTAAATTAAGTTCATAGACAGGCTACCGCTGGCGTTTCACATGCCCACAGGTAATGCGGGATACAAGGTTAATGAGAGGACGCAGGATATAAACAGAGTTTTGATCACTTTGCAACTAAGTTAAAATTGTAGGTGAAGGGGTGTGCTTATGCAAATTCCGAGAGACTGTGTTTGTGGGGGATTGACAGTTAAGGCGGGTGGGGGAGTCACGTCATCATCTCCCCTCCCATTTACCTCAAGTTAATACACACGCTGTCTCTAGAGTTTCAACACACTGAATCCTCCAGGCACTACTTACAAAAGGTCACACTGACCTTTTTTTAAAATCTTTTTTTAAAATCTTTCCTTTTCTTAGCACAAGCACAGCTGAGAAGCTTCGATGCATGTGCTCCATAACGCGTTGAAAAATAATGCATTTAATCACACTTTGCATTACAAGCAAAGGGAGCTTTTGTCAATGCATGATTTCCTGGTACACCGATTACATTGATCAGCGCATCCCGATTCATTTTACCCTCGCACCACCTTAGTTTGAGAAGAAGTATGAAAAATATGAGGTTAACACAGAAAAACAGATCACCAATTCAAGCTTTATGAATAATCGATTCGCCATCAATAATTGTTTTGGTAAAGCCATCCTCCTTCCATTTTATAATTTTTCCGCCACTAGCCATGATTAAATGAACGGTAAAAAAGTAAGAGCGACGCGAGGGTGACTTATTTAGGCAGGAATATATATGATAGCAACACTCATGACAATGTCAATCATGTTACGTTATTATTAAAATGTTTCCTTTTCTTTTTCATTACTTCTTTAACACACTACTTCTCGCTGCGTAGCGGGTATTTTGCTATATATATAATATATGAATTACCTCCAAAGAGCGCTGAGACTTTTGATATCATGAGCGTGTGTACAAAAGGGGTCTCCTGCCCAGCAAAAGTCGAGCAGCCAGCGCGTGCATAGCTGTGCCGGCCTTTGAGACGCTGACTGCGCTTCTGCCTTAAGTCAAAGTGAGCACTTTTAATTTTTTTCATCCGCCCCCTGAGCTATAGCCCAGACAAGTGCAAACACGGGACCCCTTTTCTACACCACGGCAAAATAATATTAAGGCGATTCACACTTTCTTTTGCACGTATACGATTATCAGGTCCTCAGCTCGGATTATGAACACACGCATACGAGTGGAGGACTCACAGTGCCATCACAGCCGATTAATGGCGGGGACGTCTCACCAGTCTACACAAGACCCACCGCGACCCAAAGGCGATCATAACGTCAGCGAACACATCTCTCTATACTATATAAAAGAAAAAGGCAACTTTCCTTTCTTTACACCTTTTTTCCTTTTATCCCAAACCAAAGCCTTTCTCTCTTAACACGGCAGAGGACACAAAAATAATTTTCTTTAATTGCCGGTAAGGCACATTACCAGAGGCACAAATTTGAGCGTTCACATAGAAAATGTAATTTCTATACCACAGCCGTCGTGTAGCGCTTTCAAAAGGGATCTACTACCGAGAGATGATCCATATACATTTTAGCTGCTGTTAGTTACTTACCTGTTTTGTTACACAGTCTTTAAAATGTAGTTTACCATAACCACTCCAGTAGTGCTCAATGTACCTGTACTTCTTAAAACGTTAATGTTTTACTGTTTAATAACTTATAGACTATATTTCATTATTTTTCCCTTGCACTCAGTGACCAAAGCTATACACACACATATAGACACATACAAACATACACACAAGTATATGTATGTGTATATATATATATATATATATATATATATATATATATATATATATATATATATATACACACACACACACCTATCTAGATTATATATATATATATATATATATATATACACACACACACACATACATACATACATACACACATATATAATTTGTGTGTGTAGATATGTATATAGATATGTAGATATGAAGATATGTATGTGTATATATGTATATTATATATATATGTATGTATGTGTGTATGTGTGTGTGTATATATATATGACAGCAGCAATCCAAGCTGTGAGAAAACAGTAAAAAGGAGGCGTGTCAGGCGTGTGGTACATTTTCTGATGCAGCTACGAAAACAACTTTGTGACGCTGCCACCAAATACACAAAACAATTACTTTGACAATCATGTTACATTATTTTTAAAATGTTTCCTTTTCTTTTTCATAACTTATTTAACACATGACATCACTGCGAAGCTGGTATTTTGCTATATATATATATCACAGCGACACTCATAACAGTGACAAAACAATTACATTGACAATCATGTTACGTTATTTTCAAAATGTTTCATTTTCTTTCTCTGTCCTTCTTTAACACACTACTTCTCCGCTGCCAAGCGTGGGTATTTTGCTATATATATATATATATATATATATATATATATATATATATATATATATATATAGATAGATAGATAGATAGATAGATAGAGATATATATAGATAGATAGAGATATATATAGATAGATAGAGATATATATAGATAGATAGATAGATATATATATATATAGATAGATATGAGAACAACATAGATAGATAGATAGATATGAGAACAACACTCATATCAATGACAAAACAATTACATTAACAATCATGTTACGTTATTTTTAAAATTTTTCCTTTTCTTTTTCGTACCTTCTTTAAAACACTACTTCTCTGCTGCGAAGCGCGGGTATTCTGCTAGTCTTATATATCAGAATGTCTGACACCTTATATTCCAAATCGTAACCTCAGATCCTCAAATGAGTGTCTCCTTAGAATTCCAAGAACAAAACTTAAAAGAAGTGGTGAGGTGGCCTTCTGCTGCTATGCACCTAAAATCTGGAATAGCCTGCCAATAGGAATTCGCCAGGCTGATACAGTGGAGCTCTTTAAAACACTGCTGAAAACATTACTTTAACATGGCCTTCTGATAACTTCACTTTAACTTAATCCTGATACTATGAATGTTCAAATCATCATAATAACTATTCATGGTGGCTCTAAAATCTGTACTGACCCCTACTCTCTCTCTTCTGTTTCTTTTTCCGGTTTTTTTGTGGTGGTGGTCTGGGCCACCTCCACCTACCCAAAGCTTCATGATGCTCCAACAATGATGGATGGATTAAAAGGCAGAAGTCTACATACGTGACCATCATCATCATCATCAAGTCCTTCTGTGAAAACCCTAAATCCAAAGAGGACTGTTTCATTTATGTTAGGTAGAATGCCCAGAGGGGACTGGGCGGTCTCATGGTCAGGAATCCCTACAGATTTTATTTTTTTCTCCAGCCGTCTGGAGTTTTTTTCTGTCCCCCCTGGCCATTGGACCTTACTCTTATTCTATGTTAATTAATGTTGACTTATTTTGTTTTCTTATTGTGTCTTTTATTTTTCTATTCTTTATTATGTAAAGCACTTTGAGCTACTGTTTGTATGAGAATGTGCTATATAAATAAATGTTGTTGTTGTTGTTGTACCATAAAATGAAGAGTTGGAGTTGAAGGTTGTGTGTACCTACTCCACAGCCATGATTTTACAATTTATTTTTTCGTCAACAATCTGCCTCAAGGTAATAAAACCTGCTGCCTCCCATCCTTGAGGTATTCAGTCGAGGAGTATGGACAGGAAGAAGTGTTCACATTTTTTGAAATGTTTATGTTTAGATACAGTATGTAGGTATGGGTATATGTCAATTTAGATTTATGGAAGTGTATCCATATGTGTGTTGTACATATATATTTATGTGTATGTGCACTTGTAAAAATATACATTTATTGATTTATTTTTTGTATGTTTATTCTGTTTATAGGCTCTGACACATCCTCGGGAAGCTAAATCTCTCTTTGTATGGTCTGTCTGTCTGTCTGTCTCTCTCTGAGGAAAAGGCAAGTTGGGGTGCAGAGGGGTTGGGTGGGTGAGTGGATTTGGTAAGATTTATCCTGTATATGTACGGATGGGCAGTGTGTGTATGCTATTTTGGGTTTTCTTTCTTTTTATGTAATAACCCGATTGGCAATTTATTTTTTATAAGTTGTGCTAAATAAAATAAAAATTGATCACCCCAAAAAACAAATAGAAATGAAAGTGTCTAATGCTGTCAGGATAGGTTCCAGTCTGTCATAGGTGCGAATTGGATCAAGTGTGTCTGAGCTTGTTGTTATGTCTTTTGAAAGCTTTGGTAGTGATGCACAATTTATACCCACTGGTTACTCAGCACAGCTAATCTCTTGGGTTGCTGGGCTCATCCTTATAAAATCACAGCTTTAAATGATGGCTGTCATATTCAAAAAAACAGAACAAAAAAAAAAACTGTTGCTACAGGTATCAGAAGTGGGCATTTTATGCAAATAGACAATACATTTTATGGCTGAAGCCCACCTCTGTCAATGCCATGAAGTTTATTGCTATGAAATTTTAATTAAACTGATCTCTGGATCAGGTTCTGAAAAATGTACAAACAGAACTGGTGTGAACTGGGCAAGTGGAATACCACCATCATGATGCATTCTGGCACAAAAATATGGAATAAAAGTAGACTAAATGTTTTTGATTTAAAATAACCCTATTTAGTATTACGTTAGGCTCCAGGGATGGCATTTTTTTTATTCTATTAAAAAAAAATAGCATTCCATAGAAATAATTCAAAGTTTAAGAAACAACCAGGGATGGCGTACCTTCTACTGCATTGTTTGTGGCATAGCAAATGAACACAATTTGTTTTATTCTTTGTTTTTTAATGTAACTGCACACTACTGGGGCTCCATTATACAAGTTCTTTCTAGTTATTCTACTGTAGTTTGTATTTGGGAAGGGTTTGTTTTTAGTCATAATATTATTTGTTAGGCTTCAGTAAAAAACTAACTAACTAACTAACTAACAGTGCAACTGCATAAATATTTACGGACAAACTCAGAGCATTCAATAGTCCATAAACATTCGCTATTGCTTTGTGTGCACAACCCCAGTGCATTCGGTTTGTTTTCAAAGGTCCATTGTTGAATGTTAATGCACAATTAAATGCAACAAGTTATATTCTTCTTAATGGTGACTGAAAGTTGTTTTGCTTTGCTTTTAAGGTATTTGTGGTTTGATCTTTGCGTTTGCTCAGCTATGTTTCTAGTAAATAAAACTTTTCCAGATGGGTAGCCTGTTAAAACCGGGAGATATTATTAAACTGCGTTCTCAAGAGTTAAAGAAAAACAAAATACACATACAAACTTGATATGCTGTTTGGCTCGTCTTAACTCCTAGTTATCCAAGACAAAGATTTCAAACTTTTTGGTATTCCCCTCAAATTTAGATTTTTGGGCCATATATTGTGCAGGAAGTTGCACTTTTACGTTAAAGAGTAAACTAATAGGTCTTCTGATATTATGTTTTGCTGAAGATACCTTGAAGTTGTTTAAGTCACATCAAACGACCACTAAGTATCCACCTATCAAATGGGATTGAAGGGGTCAAAGTTTTGTGAAAAGACGTAACTTTGCAAAAATGGGTATGGGTACGTGAGGTATGTGGAGTATAGTTTTATGCTACTTCGTGGCTGCTGATCGCGAATATGTTAATACTTTTGATGTTTGATTCTTTACTGGTTGCATTAGCCCTCTAAAAGCCGCTCCAAGAAAGGTGAACATTAAACATTTAAACTACTTGTATTACGATGTGAGGTGTCATTTAGATTCACTAAAGATCAGTGATTACGAATATGATGTTGTTTTTGGTTTTCATCCTTCCCTAGTCCTCTATCAGTGGGTGAAAAAGAAGACATTTCTGTAATTGAGGAGATTTACTCTTTAAACATTCAAACTGAAGCACACATTTCAAATCTTCAAACATTTGACGGAAGTATTTTTATTTATTACATAATGTAATGTAAATCATTCTATTTCTTATACATGCCATAAATTAGAGCGGTCTACGTTAATTCAGACTTCTCCGTTATTCCTCGAGATACCAGAACGCAGAACCTGAAATCGGGACTGTCCCTGTTAAACCGGCTCGTCTGGTCACCCCATCATAAGAGCCATTTAGAATAAAGTGTTAAAAGTAAAATACGAGACAGATACGTTAAGACAGACACTCCGAAATCCAAAAAAAAAGTATTAATATGGTGTTACCGTTTGGTCCTCGTCAGAGCTGTGCTCGTCTCCATCTCTCGAATCAGCATCCACTGCCTGGGCATGCGACACCGTCACCACGCCTTCTGCCTGATATTTAATGGAGCAGAGTTATGATATCAGTGTAGTACATATAGAAGAAAAGCGCACCGATTGATGCTCCGAAGCATTGCTCGTCTTTGTTTTAAGCCACATCACTAGAAACAATGGCAAATGTTCAGCTGCAAAGTTCTGTGGCTGAATAGCTCAGCCCTGCACAATCTCGCCAAAAGTTGTTTAGGGAACACTTCAAACCATTCTTACGTTACTAAAAGTGTTCACTAGCCTTCATTTCAAACCTAAATTAAGAGAACTCCTCTCGAAAAATAAAAGGTAGCATTAACCGGCTAAAAAAACCCAAATGTTTAATAAAACCCATCACGCAGCATGCGCTTACCGTAGGCGCCGCCATCATTAAAGGCGAGTTTTGCGACGTTCGCAGGTCCTTACAGATTGAAAAAAAAAAAAGTACTACGCGGACCATTGTAAGCTAAATATGGGTATGTATTTAATTCGAATATGAACTAAAATCTTTTAGAAATATACCTACCTTTCTTTTTAATCCCAATGTCGGATTTTTAACAAAAACACCTTAAAATCCGAAACTGTCACCGGCCAGGACCAGTCAACGAAACTCGCACGTTCCACCGCCTCTTATTGGAGGTAGGATTGCGCGTATTAGTCGAGGGATAGCTGCGATTCTTGAGAGACTATCTACCAGAAATTATCGCAAGGAACCCGGGATCGAATCCCGCTCATGGCACAATGCTGAATGGAACAATATCTCTAAAATATATAATTTTTAAACTTTCTCTTCAACGAACGGTGCTTTGAATCCTACATTGCAGATGTAGTTGTTCATTTTTTTTTTGATTAAACAAAAACTGTTTAATGAATGATTGATTTGTCAAAGAAAACATGGACAACACGCATAGTTAAAATCACACTTAAAAAAACTGCCGTCCCATTCTATTGAATCATAATTATAATAAATAATAATGTATTTCGCTTAATTATATAGCACCTTTACCATAGTCTCATACGGTTGCACAGATAATCAAGAGGGGTACAATAAAAATGAAAGCACAATAAGAATGAATAAATAATAGTGCACAGCCTTGTGTTTGTATGTATTTATAAAACTTGGGAAGTAATATCTTCTAGTTGATGCTGACATTTAATTAATTTGAAGTAAGTAAAAATAAATGGAAATCTTGCAAAGGGAAATGTTTATATACTTGGCGCAAAACTATATGTGTTCTACAGCACACACACCATTTAGTTAATTTTATATATATATATGTGTGTGTGTGTGTGTATATATATATATATATGGAAGAGAAGGTCTGTGATACGGTTAGCATATTTGCAACTGGAGATCCACAAAGGGAGAAAATGAATCACGTATCATAAGTCAACCCCGCGTAAGATATTGCTATATATTGCCTTTGATTCTTGTAAGTCTAAACATCATCCTCTGATGAAGACCCCAGGTAGGGGTTGAAAGCTCATGAATAAAAACTACTTTATGATACGTGATTCATTTTCTCCCTTTGTGGATCTCCAGCTGCAAAAAAAAAAAATAAAATAAAAAAAAAATATATATATATATATATATATATATATATATATATATATATATATAATATTATATGCTGTTCTACAGCATGATTAGAATCGTCTGAGTATTAAAGGTTTTATAAGCATATTTTATAACATCAATTTTAATACAGAGTATAACTATAATTATTATTCTATATTAGCATTGATATGAACGATTTGTAAAATTAGTGTTAAGTATAAAAACAACATACCAGTCACTTGAGATATATATATATATATATATATATATATATATATATATATATATATATATATATATATATTTTACTGCAGTAATTCATTAAGAATTATTGGTCTTTATATAAGTTTTCACTTTCTATGATTTGTATTTTTATAATTATACAGCACTCCATATTATTTTTTAAAGTTCACTCTGTAAAACGAAACTATGATTATACAATTCAATGTTTATTATATTTATACATTATTATATCTGTATTTACACGTTTTGCACACATTTAATAAATGTAATAAACTGCACCAAGAATGTTTAAAAAAGTCATTCAAAAAATGTGTACGTGAATGTAAATATATCTGCACAAACCGACACTCGTGAGTAACATTTTTAGAAAGTTCAAAATGAAACGCAAATCGTAAAGCGTCTGTGTGCCGACTCGAACAAACTTTTGCAGAATACATCTGACGAAAGGTTGACCCGCCCTTTCCGAGTTTTGGTAGCTGTGATTCGTCAATTCTTGGTAGCCGAGTGAGCTGTCATTGGCCAATTCTTGGTAGCCGATACAGGCTGCGATTGGCCCAAGCTTTGAATTCTTGGTAGAATCTTGGTAGCAGAAAGCGATCTGATTGGTTTTCGCTACCAAGAATTACCTCGACTCATGGCTTCTCGGGGGCCCCGACCATCTCCTCGCCGGCGTTTGTCATTCATCAGTATTTTCAAGCGATTGTACCCTCCTTCTTCGGCTTGCCAAGTGGAACACTTAAGATAAACTTGAAGATCGTATTTAATTTAAATTTCATAATTTTAGAAACATTACTAGACATGCCTTTCTGTAATGTTAATAGCTGGGTATTTAACAACACACTTTGAATATGAAATTGTCACACATAAAAGCTCCGTAGACGTCAACCTACATTCCTTTACCTCCGGGCCCCGCCCATCTCCGCTCCAGTGTTTGTCATTTATTTATATTTTCATGTAAATTGTTCCCTCTCTCTTCGGCTTGCCAAGTAGAAAACTGTTATAATAAACGTTGTGATCGTGTTTAATTTGAATTTCAAAATTAGAAAACAGTACAATATATGCCTTTCTGTAATGCTAATAGTCGGATATTTAAC